>NC_056728.1:82707159-82882159 GCF_019279795.1 Protopterus annectens
ACCATTAAACCAAATACCATATCAATGGGGACTTTAAGTATCCCTCTATAAACTGTGGATCCTACATTACCCCAAATTTGCAGTCGCAGAGATTTATTTTCTTTGTAAATGCAAATACCCTGGACCAGTTATAGCATATGCCTACTAGAGTTACAAGCGTATTGGACCTAATAATCACAAATATGACAGAATGTTGCAGCCCCCTCACCCTCCAGTGTCATGTCCTCTCCAGTAAGGACAGACCACAGAGCAGTCTCTTTAGAAATAAAAATCAGTTCTGTAACTCTAACAAACTCTGTAACAGTTAGAAACTACTCCAAGGCAAATGACCTTTTATTAAGTGATAACCTGTCAAAGGTTCAAGCCCCTTCAAACCCAGATAACACAGCAGCCTATGCTGACATATTCACAGAAGCTCTATACAATCATGTCAATGAATACAGAGAGACTGTTGTACCTAACTCTAAAAAAACACCCTGATGGAATCCAAAATAAAACAGGTCACACAACAAAAAAATCATAGCTAAAATTAGGAAGTTTAACACCAGAAAAGATAAAAGCTCTCTCATCAAAATGAGAGTCCAAGAAAGCAAATTTTGAGGTAAAGACATAGTCCTAGGCCAGGGACAACCAAAAGACCTTTTTAGCTATGTCAAGAACCTCAAAGTCAACACACAAAAGAGCACCAAACTGTTGGCAAATGGAGTCATGTTCATGGAACAGGGAAATATAGCAAATCTTCTGTCTGACAAATTCAGCTCCAACTTTACACCCCTCTCACCCCCAGCATCCCTCCAGGAAATACAATCATACATAATCCCTCCAACTATCAGTAGAGAGCAGGTCTTAGATGTGATCTCTATGGCCAGGATAATAGCTACTATGGGACCTGATAATATTCCAGGATACCTCCTAAGTACCCTGAACTATGACCTATCATGGTCACTGGTATCAGTATTCAATCATATCCTCCTCATAGGCTTTGTGCTGTGATAATGGAAGACTGCAGTGGTTATCCCTCTGCACAATGATGGACCATCAGTGGTTCCCAGGAACTACATACCCATTAATCTGATTAATCTCATATGCAAAACCATGAAAAGAATTACCATGGAAATAATTACCAATGACATAGGAAACCTTCAGATACTGGACTCTAGCCAGTTTTGGTTCATTAAAAGCAAGTCATGTTTAGTGAATGTGGTGGAGTTCTTTGAGAAGGTCACCATGGCAATGGCTGAGGGCAAAATGGTGGATACTGCTTACCTTGACTTAGCTAAAGCAGTTTTTACAATACTCCACACAGGCATTGTAAACAAACTCACAGAATTAAGCATAAACCTCTATGTAACTCACTGTATAGTTAGTTGGCTCACAGACCGGATCCAGGAAGTTAGTATTGAAGAGACTACATCCACAAGCCTCTGGCTTACCAAGTGTGCAGATGATTGCAAGCTAGGAGCAATCATCTGGCATGCATCACAGCTGTACCAGAAGTTTGCTATGGGGGACATCCCATATGACCATTTAGTGGGGGATGCTGGCTATGCACTGGAACTGTGGATGATGAGACACCCATCAGAAATTCACCCACACCCACAGAAGAAAGCCATAATGAGGCAAACGCACAAAGTAGGAACATCATAGAGCACATGTTTGGGTTGCTGAAGTCATGGTACCAGTGCCTCGATATATCTGGTGGAGCCCTGCAGTACTCTCCAGCCACATGTGCACATATGTTCACAGTATGTGCTATGCTATAATGCTATACAGTATGATCCTGTGGAAGAAGCTGCAGCAGGATCAGCATAGGGAAGGGATACACAGCCCCCTACCAGTGCCTAGGTCACCACAGTCACACTCACAAGAGGACTCAGAGGAGGAGACCCTGATGATGTCCCTGTAGGCAGACGTAAGTATGCCCAGTATGCCCTGGCATTGGCTAAGGGACAATGCATAGCACATTCACTGACAACCTAGGGTCCTAGGGACTGACACCTTACTCCTACTCACATACATATACTAAAATAGATGATGTCAGGCAACCCACACAACCTGTACCTATCCATGTATTGGCTGTGTACCGCTTGCATCACATGGAGTCATCCCTGAACTAGAGTTCTGTCAACTGCTGCATTCTCAAGCTGAGTCTCTAACCTACACACTAATTGTAAGGATTACTATAACAAGGTATCGTATGTATAGATCTGCGACTGTTATGCAAGGAAATATAGTTGGCTATTTGGTCAGATTTAACGGACGGCCACGGTGGTGCAGCGGTTAGCATTGCTGCCTCACAGCAAGAGGTTCTCCGGTTCGATCCTCGGCTGGGGTGCCTTCTGTGCGGAGTCTGCATGTCCTCCCTGTGGTCGTGTGGGTTTCCTCCGGGTGCTCCGGTTTCCTCCCACATCCCAAAGACATGCTGTAGGTGGATTGGACACTCTAAATTGGCCCTAGGTGTGAGTGTGTGCATGTGCGTGCCTTCTGTGGAAGGTTGGACGCCGAGCTGGCAACTCGACACTGTAAAACTCCACTGCCAATCATGAGCGGACAGGTGATCCACTGTGGTGACCCCTAACCAGGAAAAAGCTGAAAGAAGAAGAAGATTTTGGTCAAATTTAACATCCACATGGGACTGCTGATACCCAGTCCAATAGTATGCGTTACTAAATATTCACTAAGCCTCATGGTTGGAATATTCACAACATCAAGTAAAGGAGATATTAAACAGTGGGCACACATGATATTCGGACTACTGTCTACACAAGCTAAACATGTGCTGTTGTTTCCCCACCCCCAACACAGCAGTGTACCCATATGACCCCTTTAACAGAAAATCAGCTATCACTACACACCAAAGCACTTGCAGAACCAGCAAACAAAACACCTCTTCAGGTCGGTGAACCAAAATGATTTGTTTAACGTCACAAAACAATAACTTGCGTTTTCGTCCTTAGTTCATCAGAATGAATAGTTACACAAGCTAACAATCTCCTTAAATAACCCTCCCTTCCCATTAACAAAACAATTAACCAATTAAAACATTTGATATAATTTAATGTAGTACATTCAAAGTGCAACTCTAAAAACTCCTAAAACAACCAGTCACTTGTTGCAGTAAAACAGATTTTAAAAACAATGAATCACATAATTAATATTTAAATGCATAAAATGCAGGCCATCAAGTATGATAATATGGAAATAAATAAATAATGTATTGCACCAAAGTTTTAAATTGTGTTGAAACAATGCCACTGTGATAAACTAGTAAAACACTGCCATCTACTGGTCAGGAAGTAATGCTAAATACAAACATTATAGTTTAGCAGATCTAAGTTTGAGGACAGGGACTAAAGAAATATAATCATTCAAGACTGATTCGCTGTTGGCCTTCAAACTCAACTGCCAAAATAATTCCCTGTACTCTATAGTTGTCTCCCAGGGACCACCTTGAGGGTCCTGTTGTATTTTTTCTATGTAAAAAAAAAACAAAAACTGCTTCTTTACAAAGTGTGGTATGGTCTGAATAGTGCATTATTAGTGTCTTGCTTACTAATGTCATGGAGGTGTTCGCATATTCGCCTCTTAAACTTCCTAGTGGACCTCCCTATATAGAAGGCTCCACAGGTTTTACAAATGGCAATGTATATGACCCCATGGTGTCACAGTTGGAGAATGAGATAGTTTCTAATTTTATGTTTCTGTCCATGAAATATACACTCTCCCCCTGTATAACATGTGAGCATTGGGAGCAAGCCCCACACTTAAAAGTGCCTTTCTTCTGCCTACCCTGCTTTGGTTTTCTATATTTCAAAATTTCCTTAATATTTTTCCCCTTCCTATAAGTGAATTTCAGGGGGTCCTTGAATAACAAGTCCAAGTCTGAATAGTCCCCAAACTTCCCCCAATTTCTAGAAATGATGTCTTTAACCAAATACGTGTCACTACTAAAATTCAAGATGAAATTACTACTCCAATTTTGTGTCTGGGGTTGGGGTATTCTCCGTGTTAGTTGCAGTGTGTTCCAATTCCCCTAAGATGGGACTAAATCTCCCCCCTCCCATTTTTTTATTTCATTCATTACTTCTTTTAAAACAAGGGGGTAATTTCTTTCCAAAAACATATTTTTCACTTTCTCACTTTCTATATCGAAGTCACTTTCCAAGGACGTCATCCTACTACTCCTAATGAACTGCCCTTTCAAAATTCCTTTCTTTTGTTTGAAAGGGTGGGCACTAGTATAAAACAAGTAGGAGTTTGAAAAAGTCACTTTTCTATAAACGTTGGACTTAAATTTTCAAACTTCAGCTATCTTTTCAATCATCACATCCAAGTATTGTAAGTGTTCCCTAGAAAAACTGTGGGTGAATTTAAGGAAGTCAGTAGTACTATTGATGTACTTGATAAATTCTATTAGTTTCTCCTCAGTTCCAATCCAAAACATACAAATATCATCCAAGTAACGTCAATAGTATTTCCAATATTGAGAATATACAGAATGTAAAATAAATTGCTCTTCCTAAATAGACAATACCAAGTTTGTGTACAGCTGGCCCTCATGGCTACTCCCCTTGACTGCTTAAAAAACTCACCCTCAAAATACAGAGAATTGTGTCTTAGTACCAAATCCATTAAATCCATAAACACCAAGATACTGTTTTCGTCAAAACTTCCTTTGGTTTTAAGAGCTTCTTCGGACCATTCTAACCCCAGCTTATGAAGAATGACATTGAATGAATCCTGGATATCAAAAATAATGAAGATGAGTTTGTCACTAAAAAGGTCATTGTTAATACTTCTCAAAAAATCCCAAGAGTCCTTCAGAATACCCATCTGCTCAGACCAGACCCATTTTAACCTTAAGTCCCAAAATTTGGCCAAGGGATAAATTTTAGACCCAGTGGTTGCCACAGTTGGTCTGAGTGGTGGGTTGTCAACATCCTTATGGACCTTGGGTATACCAAAAATGGATGGTACTATTGGTTTATCCATAATTAAATAGTGGTAGGTATCTTGACTAATCATATCTTCATCAACCAATTCTTTGAGAATAAAATCAATCTTCCTATGGGCTATATTAAACTCGTTACATGAGACTCTAGAATATCTGTCCATATTGTTTAACATGTCCAACATCTTGCCTGGATAAATAATACAGTCCATAAGGACAACCCCCCCCTTGTCAGGTTTCATAACCCTGACTTGGTGGTTGTTCCTCATAGAATCCAGGAGGGCATTTTCTTCCTTATTCAAATTATATTATCTTCTTTTCTTATTTAGACTCTGTCAAAGCTCCCTTTTTACCTGAATTTCAAAGTTTTTTAACTGGGGGTAAAGGGGTGGGTTGTAAGTACTTTTTCTCTTAATCGAGTTAATGCCCCCCCTTCCTGATGCATTAACAATTCTAAGTTCTTTTTTCTCAAAAACAATTTTAAGTCAATCGAGACGTTGGTAATTTGACTTCTGTTACTAGGTACAAGCTTCAAACCTTTACTAAACAATCTAAAGTAAGTACAGTCGATGCCCAGGCTGCTGTAATTATATATACTGAAATGATGGTACTTATGCCTGTACCCCTCGACCACTATACCATTGTCTTGTGTCAAACTACGAGTGGGGCTAATTGAGGTTAATATCTCCTCCTGTTCGAATATTACCCCCTGTTGGGGTAGTAGTTGACTGGTGTTCTTTGTTTTATCCTCTTGGATCTCCTCAATGTGGGAAAATCCAAAGGGTCGTCTAAGTCATACCCCCCCATTGCTTCCCCAAAAGGGCAATTACTATAGCCCCCTCCATGACCCCATTCTCAGTTATCCAAGTCTTCTCCCTGTAAATAAATCATCACCCATGTGATCAGTGTGGCTCCTGTACTGGTGCTTAAAATTGTTTTTGGGTTTAGGGTAGCATCGTTCGTCCCTATATTCTTTAATATCCCTATCAAGCTTCTTACATTTCCTGTTGAATAAAAATGTACACTTTTCATCAATCTTTCTTTTCACATTTAAATATTTGGATTTTTTCTTCTTCCACAGTAAATAGTAAATCAGTGGTAATCTCATTATTAGTTTTTTCTATATCCTTAAATAATGTGTCCATTTCTTGTTCATTGTTTTTAATGATGGCCCGCAATATATCCAAACCACAATGATTACGAATCTTAATGAGTTCTTTACGGAACTCACTACCCTCTTTAACATTATTTGGGTACTTGTAAATACGTAGTCCTTTGGGCACAATGCCCCTCCCAATACACTCTTGTAAGTAACAGTTATCCATATATAAAGATTTGCATCTAAGCATTAAATTGTACAACAGGCTCACATTCATGCTATAATTGTTGCCTTGGTTCAAATTGAACCTTTGGTTAGTATCCTCGCTAGGTACAGAAAAGTTACACCTAGATTGTAACCATCCCTGCACAGAAAACGCTCCTCCCCCCAGTTCATAGACTCAGCATATTTTGCATTATTGTCAATATGGCTAAAAGCCAAAAAAAGTCACCTTGGTGGGAGGCGTGAGTTGTTTCCTTTCCCTCACGCGTTAGAACTCTCTGGTCCAGTCTGGGAACTGCTGTCCCTTAAGTCGCCTTTGGGTTCATGAAAGTCGTTTTCTTCTGTATTCCCTCTCCTGTGACCTCTTAAGGACTGCGTACCCTGTGAAGGATCCAGGGCTAAAACTCTGCATTTGTCTCTCTGAGGTAACGCCTCCTAGTTACCTGGTAACGACGCCTCCGGTCTGTCGTTGTCAAAAGCCCCACTAGGATTGGGTGAGGCTGTAAAAGGAACATGGTGCAGTGTGAGAATACCCAGTAACTGGGAAAGCTGTTCTTCCATCCTTGTGAGCCGAGTGCTCACACCATCCATGTCACCGGCTTGTCCTAATGGAGAGTCCATGCTGGTCTGCAATTCCTCCATGCAAAACCCAAAATGATACACAGAATTGAGACGGAAAGAGTGCTCAGAAACAGTACCAAAATCACTACACACCAAAGTGCTTGCAACCAGCAAACAAAATGTCTCTTCAGGTCGGTGTACCAAAATGATTTATTTAACGCCACAAAACAATAACTTGCATTTTCATCCTTAGACTTCATCAGAATGAATAGTTACACAAGCTAAACATCTCCTTAAATAACCCTCCCTTCCCATTAACAAAACAATTAACCAATTAAAACATTTAATATAATTGAACGTAGTGCATTCAAAGTGCAACTCTAAAAACTTCTAAAACAACCAGTCACTTGTTGCAGTAACAAGTTATAAAAACAGGTTTTAAAAACAATGAATCGCATAATTAATATGTAAATACATAAAATGCAGGCCATCTAGTAGGATAATATAAAAATAAATAAATAAGATGTACTGCACCAAACCCAACGGGGGGGGGGGGGGATTGTCCTTATGGACAGTATTATTTATTCAGGCAAGATGTTGGACATGTTAAACAATACGGACAGATATTCTAGAGTCTCATGTAACAAGATTAATATAGCCCATAGGAAGATTGATTTTATTCTCAAATAATTGGTTGATGAAGATATGGTTAGTCAAGATACCTACCACTATTTAATTATGGATAAACCAATAGTACCATCCATTTTTGGTATACCCAAGGTCCATAAGGATGTTGACAACCCACCACTCAGACCAATTGTGGCAGCCACTGGGTCTAAAACTTATCCCTCGGCCAAATTTTTGGACTTAAGGTTAAAAAGGGTCTGGTCTGAGCAGGTGGGCATTCTGAAGGACACTTGGGATATTTTGAGAAGTATTAACAATGACCTATATAGTGACAAACTCATCTTCGTTACTTTAGATATCCAGGATTTATTCAATGTCATTCCTCATAAGCTGGGGTTAGAATGGTTCAAAGAAGCTCTTAGAACCAAAGAAAGTTTTGACAAAAACAGTATCTTGGTGTTTATGAATTTAATGGATTTGGTACTAAGACACAATTTTCTGTATTTTGAGGGTGAGTTTTTTAGGCGGTCAAGTGGAGTAGCCATGGGTGCCAGCTGTGCCGCCATGTACGCAAACTTGGTATTGTCTATTTGGGAAGAGCAGTTTATTTTTCATTCTGTATATTCGCAATACTGAAAATACTATTGACGTTACTTGGATGATATTTGTATGTTTTGGATTGGACCTGAGGAGAAGCTAATAGAATTTATTGAGTACATCAATAGTACTACTGATTTCCTTAAATTTACCCACAGTTTTTCTAGGGAACACTTACAATACTTGGATGTGATGATTGAAAAGATAGCTGAAGTTAGAAAATTTAAGTCCAACGTTTATAGAAAAGCAACTTTTTCAAACTCCTACTTGTTTTACACTAGTGCCCACCCTTTCAAATAAAAGAAAGGAATTTTGAAAGGGCAGTTCATTAGGAGTAGTAGGATGACGTCCCTAGATAGTGACTTCGATATAGAAAGTGAGAAAGTGAAAAATATGTTTTTGGAAAGAAATTACCCCCTTGTTTTAATAGAAGAAGTAATGAATGAAATAAAAAATGAGGGGGGGGATTTAGTCCCATCTTAGGGGTATTGGAACACACTGCAACTAACACAGAGAATACCCCAACCCCAGACACAAAACTGGAGTAGTAATTTCATCTTGAATTTTAGTAGTGACACTTATTTGGTTAAAGACATCATTTCTAGAAATTGGGGGAATTTTGGGGACTATTCAGATTTGGAGTTGTCATTCAAGGACCCCCTGAAATTCACTTATAGGAAGGGGAAAATATTAAGGAAATGTTGGAATATAGAATACAAAAGCAGGGTAGGCAGAAGAAAGGCACTTTCAAGTGTGGGGCTTGCTCCCAATGCTCACATGTTATACAGGGGGAGAGTGTATATTTAATGGACAGGGACATAAAGTTAGAAACTAACGCATTCTCCAACTGTGACACCATGGGGGTCATATACATTGCCATTTGTAAACCCTGTGGAGCCTTCTATATAGGGAAGACCACTAGGAAGTTTAAGAGGCAAATATACGAACACCTCTATGACATTAGTAAGCAAGGCACTAATAATGACATACCACACTTTGTAAAGAAGCAGTTTTTGTTTTTTTTTTTGTCATAGAATAGAAAATAACCCTTGAGGTAGTCCCCGGGAGACAACTATAGAGTACAGGGAATTATCTTGGCAGTTGAGTTTGGAGGCCAACAGCGAACCAGGCTTGAATGACTATATTTCTTTAGCCCCTGTCCTCAAACTTAGATCTGTTAAACTATAATGTTTGTATTTAGCATTACTTCTTGACCAGTAGATGGCAGTGTTTTACTAGTTTATCACAGTGGCATTGTTTCAACACAATTTAAAACTGGTGCAATACATCTTATTTATTTATTTCTATATTATCATACTTGGTGGCCTGCATTTTATGTATTTACATATTAATTATCTGATTCATTGTTTTTAAAATCTGTTTTTATAACTTGTTAATCCGCGGTGGTGGTTCTGCGATAGCGATGTTGCCTCACAGTAAGACTGTCTGGTTCGACTCTCAGTTAGAGCATCTTCTGCGTGGAGACATGCGTGAATGGGCATACCTTAATTGAAGGTTGTGCGTCAGGGCTGGCAAATTGGTACGTAAAAATCAAATGCCAATCATTACTGGACCAGAGTTCCACTGTGGCGACCCCTAACCAGGAAAAGCCGAACGTCACAACAACTGCAACAAGTGGCTGGTTGTTTTAGGAATTTTTAGAGTTGCACTTTGAATGCACTACATTAAATTATATTAAATGTTATAATTGGTTAATTGTTTTGTTAATGGGAAGGGAGGGTTATTTAAGGAGATTGTTAGCTTGTGTAACTATTCATTCTGATCAAGTCTAAGGACAAAAACGCAAGTTATTGTTTTGTGGCATTAAATAAATAATTTTGTTTCACCGACCTGAAGAGGCGTTTTGTTTGCTGGTTCTGCAAGTGCTTTGGTGTGTAGGGAAAATCAGCTATGTTATATCAGTGGACCAGTCAGTCTCAGTGCTGTAACATAGATAGTGCTAACACATTATATGACTCTCTTCATGCAGGATAACAATGCACATATGTATGCTGTTGACTGTGTGATGAATGACCCCTCTCGGTCTAGCAACCTGTGTGGTTGAGTGGACTAGGGTAGCTAGCAGGGGTGATGGTGTTGATGGTTCTAATCTGAAATTACTCTCATCTTTTACATGTAAGGTAGTAGTATGTTGGTGTTTTCACAGAATGTTGTACCTCCCAACATCTTAGTGCAAGAAATCTGGACAAAGCCAGAAAGATTGGGGGAGGGGCAAAGGCCCAAACATAGGGACAGATTTTAAATAATGGTCACATAAACCTAAACAGTTGCTGGAATTAAAGGTGTTGCATTAGTACATATTTTCTGAAGGATATACATTCTGACACACAATTGTTTGTCTATAGCAAGTAGAATGTACTGATGTCAACATTCAATAAAACACCAGAAGACCATAAATGTGTGAGGAACAGACCAAACATATGAGGCAACACTCTGGACATTCTGTGAAAATCAGGACAGTTGAGAGGTATGCCTGAGGCTGACAGTTTGTTGGTGGTGTAACATTACCAACCTCAGTTACATATTAAGTAAAGCTCACAGCTGGGGAATGCTGTGGACATTTTGAGTGAAGTGCAGTATTGCAGAAACAGGGGTGGATGTTAATGGCTGTAACATACAAAATCCCGGACTGGAATACGGGTATGTGTGGCCTGGAGTCACATTATAAGTACTGACAGTCCCACTGGGCATGCCTGTATACTTAGTAAAAATTAGTGCAATTCTGTTGGCCCTTCATTGAAATAACCTGTTATGTATAAATGTCTATACATACAGACATATAATATCTGTCTTGTCAGTATCTCTCTCTCATATTGCATAGTATATCTATTGCTATGTAATGTCAAATAGATAGATACTGATATATGTAGCTATATATATAGTAAAATGATACATAGACTCCCCCCATATATCTACGTAACACATATACATATCATACACACACAGCTACTTTTATATATACATCCCTGTTAAATACAGAAATATGTGTGTGGATGTCTGCATTGTCTGACATACCCTAATAATGGTGAGTAAACAGCACTATCACACAGCCATAATGTTGCTCAAAGGATCCAAACTAAGGGAGGAACAGTACATAATCCATTTACCTACAGACCCCTATGCCTGCTGGATTTCACTACACAGACAGGCACAGGTGAGCAGGTGGTGTAATGTATTATAGTGTCAATGCACATATGGACAGGGTACATTGTCCCTGCCCACAGTGTCGCCTATCTAACTGCAAGCAGCCACATATGGCCATACTGGTAAATGTACACACATAGCTAGGATAGCAACAGTTATCTCACTGCTAAGATACTAGATCAAGATAACAGTATGAACCAATATCTGTCTACAAGCCACAGATGCTGTTCAACACAAGCCTATTTTGTGTATACACAAGTACTGTGCCTGCAGTCACATATACAACAGACTTAACCTGTGGCACATGCGACAAGTATTGTGAACTATAGTGTATAAGCCTAGATAGGTAGGGGTTCTAATCTCACTGCAGCCCACTTGGTGCATGTCCATGTGTGTATATATACCCCTGCAAAACAATGGACATAGGTTCATAGATGTGTACTAGGCTAATGGCCCTGGAGGCTTTACAAGCTTAGCCCATAGGATTACCCTGACATTGTGCCACCTGACCTTAGTTCCCAGTGCCTCTGTCAAGTAGAGCCACTGGAGTGATCCCCAGAGTGACTTTTCTATTTCCCATCCACTCATCAAGATTTCTCTTGAAGAGGGCCAGTGAGGTGCACTGCCTGACATGTATGGGAAGTCTATTCCATAGCATGGGCAGTCTCTGGGTTATGAACCTGCCCCTCCAGCATGTTCTGTTGATTGTGGTAATAAGGCTGAGGTCTCTGGAGTGTGTGGTGTGGAGGGATTGTGATTTCTTTAGATGTAGCATTTCTACATGGCCTCATGGGCTACCTAACAGCAATGGTTATATACTTTTTGGGCCTGTAACTTGCTGCTGGCTTCCAAACTGCCCTCTTCTACAAGGCCTGATGATGTCAGCCACCTTAACACTACCAGCTGACAGCGTAGCATCAGACATAAATGATCAGTACTGTGATCTGTAGTGTATAAGCTTAGATAGGTAGGGATTCTAATCTAACTCCACCCAACATGGTGCATGTGTATATTCATATGGCATGTGTATGATAACCTTTGTAACATAGACAGTTAGAGATTTGGATCATTTTATTTGTAGCGGGTGATGTGGCCCCCAAAATGACTGACCACAACAAGGCTTGCTGATTATCAACAAGCATTACACGTTCTAAACTGATAGCACTAGCAGACATGAGTTATGCTGCATGCATCGGGTACTGTGGTCTGTAGTGTATACCAGTACATAGGTAACTATTCTGATCTACATACAGCCAACTTGCACTATGTGTGTGCCTTGGTGTGTCCTGTATGCAGTGAGTGGAAGTGGTGCTAGCCTGAATGTGGCCATGTTTGTGTGTGAGGCTATTACAGCAGTATACATGTTATGGAGCCATAGGACATGTGAACTTAATTAGCATAATGGCCATACAGCCCTCACAATCAGAGATATCTGTATACCCCTCATTACAGGACCAGCACATATTGCCTAAGTCCAAGAGGGGCCTAGGCAGATGCTGTGTATTGAGATGATGGCCGCCCACCCAATCAAACAGATGGCATGTGCTGAGGTGCTCTGTGTATCATTAGGCAGGGTCTGTTTCAAGGGTGTGTTTATGTCTGCTAGACAAATGTCTCACACAAGCATGTAGTACTAACATCACATAGTAGGTTAATGTCCTTACACTGAGTCACCTATCTACTATGCTCCCTACAGATAGGCAGCATATGCACTCCAGCAAGGTCAAACCTTGTCCTGTAGCAGAACTTATCACAAACTATGACTGCATGACTACACTGACTACTGCCATTGTCCTTGGTAGACTGTCATACATATGTGAACCTATGGAGCCATGAGCGTATACTGCTGTACCTTGTTGAAGTCATATTTCTGCTGTGCTGCCATGCCATGCTGTGCCGATACTCTGCTGCTGTGTGTCCATAAGTTATCCCCTCAGACTCCAGGAGAAGAAACATACACAGGTCTGTGACAAACCTGTCATTGTGTATCAATGCACTTTAACAAAGTCATTTTTGTGTTTAAATTACCTGTTTAACTGTTGTAGGCTACACCCTCAAGTGTGATAGCCATTTCTGTGCATTTAAATTGCTTTTTGATTGTATCTGCTTTATTTTCTGAAAAAAACAAAAAAACAAAAAAAACTTGTTTTCTTGCCTTTCTAAGCTAGTATAGTCCAGTTTTCAGGTTATTGCTGAATTCAGGGCTGTGCTACAAGTTTCTGTGTTTGCCCATACCTTACTTGGATAGATGAACGTTCCTCTGTTCACTGTGAGAGAGGGAGCTTTTTGCAGCCTATATGTCCCTGGAGGATTGATTCCAGCCCAGAAATTAGTAGTTTATTGGCCATTTTAGGATAATTTATATCTCTTTCAGTTCCCTACTATAAAACCACATTTGCGAGGTTTTTGCTCTAGTATACAGCTCAGCAAGCTCCTGCCTGGTGCCCTGGAGAGTTCTACAGCAGCAGAGAGACAAAAGAGAGACTTTGGAGTGATTAAGTGTCATTTTTTTGCATTTTCTTGCTGCCTTTAGCCAATTCCGCCTAAAACACCGGTTTTCTAGAGTTTCTGTGATTTAAACAGCTTGTTTCAGATACATATTGTACTTATTTTACTGCCTGCACTTTAACAAAGTCGTTTTTGTGTTTAAATTACTTGTTTAACTGTTGTAGGCTACACACTCAAGTGTGATAGCCATTTCTGTGCATTTAAAGTGTTTTTGATTGTATCTGCTTTAGTTTCTGAAAAAACAAAAAAAAGCTTGTTTTCCCGCCTTTCTAAGCAAGTATAGTCCAGTTTTCAGGTTAGTGCTGAATTCAGGGCTGTGTTTGCCCATACCTTACTTGGATAGAAGGAAGTTTCTCTGTTCACTGTGAGAGAGGGAGCTCTGTGCAGCCTGTCTGTCCCTGGAGGAATGGTTTCTGCCCAGAAATTAGTAGTTTATTGGCCATATTGGGCTAATTTCTATCTCTTTCATTTCCCTGCTATAAAACCCGCATTTGTGAGGTTTTTGCTCTAGTATACAGTTCAGCAAGCTCCTGCCTGGTGCATTGCAGAGATCTACAACAGCAGAGAGACAAAAGAGAGACTTTGGAGTGATTAAGTATAATTTTTCTGCATTTTCTTGCTGCCTTTAGCAAATTCCACCTAAAACACCAATTTTCCAGAGTTTCTGTAATTTAAAAAGCTTGTTTCAGCTACATATTGTACTTATTTTACTGCCTGCACTTTAACAAAGTTGTTTTTGTGTTTAAATTACTTGTTTATCTGTTGTAGGCTACACACTCTAGTGTGATAGCCATTTCTGTGTATTTAAAGTTTTTTTGATTGTATCTGCTTTATTTTCTGAAAAAAAATACTTGTTTTCCCACCTTTCTAAGCTAGCATAGTCCAGTTTTCAGGTTAGTGCTGAATTCAGGGCTGTGTTACAAGTGTCTGTGTTTGCCCATTCCTTACTTGGATAGAAGGAAGTTTCTCTGTTCATTGTGAGAGAGGGAGCTTTGAGCAGCCTATCTGTCCCAGGAGGAGTGGTTTCAGCCCAGAAATTAGTAGTTTATTGGCCATTTTGGGATCATTTCTATCTCGTTCATTTCCCTGTTATAAAACCTGCATTTGTGAGGTTTTTGCATTAGTATACAGCTCAGCAAGCTCCTGCCTGGTGCCTTGCAGAGTTCCACAGCAGAAGAGAGAAAAAAAGAGAGACTTTGGAGTGATTAAGTATAATTTTTCTGCATTTTCTTGCTGCCTTTACCTATTTCCACCTAAAACGCCAATTTTCCAGAGTTTCTGTGATTTAAAATGCTTGTTTCAGCTACATATTGTACTTTTTTTGCTGCCTGCACTTTAACAAAGTTGTTTTTGTGTTTAAATTAATTGTTTATCTGTTGTAGGCTACACACTCAAGTGTGATTGCCATTTCTGTGCATTTAAAGTTTTTTTTATTGTATCTGCTTTATTTTCTAAAAAAAGAAAAAAAATATATATATATACTTGTATTCCCACCTTTCTAAGCTAGTATAGTCCAGTTTTCAGGTTAGTGCTGAATTCAGGACTGTGTTACAAGTTTCTGTGTTTGCCCATACCTTACTTGGATAGAAGGAAGTTTCTCTGTTCACTGTGGAAGAGGGAGCTTTCAGCAGCCTATCTGTCCTTGGAAGAGTGGTTTCAGCCCAGAGATTAGTAGTTTATTGGCCATTTTGGGCTAATTTCTATCTCTTTCATTTCCCTGGAATAAAACCCGCATTTGTGAGGTTTTTGCACTAGTATACAGCTCATCAAGCTCCTGCCTGGTGCCTTGCAAAGTTCTATAGTAGCAGAGAGACAAAAGAGTGACTTTGGAATGATTAAGTATCATTTTTCTGCATTTTCTTGCTGCCTTTAGCTAATTCCGCCTAAAACACCAATTTTCTAGAGTTTCTGTGATTTTAAAAACTTGTTTCAGCTACATATTATACTTATTTTACTACCTGCACTTTAACAAAGGTGTTTTTGGGTTTAAATTACCTTTTTAACTGTTGTCAGCTACACACTCAAGTGTTATAGCCATTTCTGAGCATTTAAAGTGTTTTTTTGATTGTATCTACTTTATTTTCTGAAAAAAAAACAAAAAATATATACTTGTTTTCCCGCCTTTCTAAGCTAGTATAGTCCAGTTTTCAGGTTACTGCTGAATTTAGGGCTTTGTTACAAGTTTCTGTGTTTTCCCATACCTTACTTGGATAGAAGGATGTTTCTCTGTTCAATGTGATAGAGTGAGCTTTGAACAGCCTATCTGTCCCTGGAGGAGAGGTTTCAGCCCAGAAATTAGTAGTGTATTGGAAATTTTTGGATAATTTCTATCTCTTTCATTTCCCTGCTATAAAACCCACACTTGTGAGGTTTTGGGGCTAGTATACAGCTCAGCAAGCTCCTGCCTAGTGCCTTGCAAAGTTCTACAGCAGTAGAGAGAAAATAGAGACTTTGGAGTGAATTTTTCTGCATTTTCTTGCTGCCTTTAGCTAATTCCACCTAAAACGCCAATTTTCTAGAGTTTCTGAGATTTATAAAGCTGGTTTCAGCTACATACTGTACTAATTTTACTGCCTGCTCTTTAAGAAAGTTGTTTTTGGGCTAGTATACAGCTCAGCAAGCTCCTGCCTGGTGCCTTGCAAAGTTCTACAGCAGTAAAGAGAAAATAGAGAAACTTTGGAGTGATTAAGTATAATTTTTCTGCATTTTCTTGCTGCCTTTAGCTAATTCCACCTAAAACACCAATTTTCTAGAGTTTCTGAGATTTATAAAGCTTGTTTTAGCTACATATTGTACTTATTTTACTCCCTGCCCTTTAAGAAAGTTGTTTTTTTTTTGTTTAAATTACTTGTTTATCTGTTGTAGGCTACACACTCAAGTGTGATAGCCATTTCTGTGTATTTAAAGTTTTTTTGATTGTATCTGCTTTATTTTCTGAAAAAAGAAACAAAAAAAACAAAAAACAAATACTTGTTTTCCCACGTTTCTAAGCTAGTATAGTCCATTTTTCAGGTTAGTGCTGAATTCAGGGCTGTGTTACAAGTTTCTGTGTTTGCCCATGCGGTATTTGGATAGAAGGAAGTTTCTCTGTTTACTGTGAGAGAGGGAGCTCTGAGCAGCCTGTCTGCCCCTGGAGGAGTGGTTTCAGCCCAGAAATTAGTAGTCTATTGGCCATATTGGGCTAATTTCTATATTTTCATTTCCCCTGCTATAAAACCCGCATTTGTGAGTTTTTTGCTCTAGTATACAGTTCAGCAAGCTCCTGCCTGGTGCCTTGCAGAGTTCTACAGCAGCAGAGAGACAAAAGAGAGACTTTGGGGTGATTAAGTATAATTTTTCTGCATTTTCTTGCTGCCTTTAGCTAATTCCGCCTAAAACACCAATTTTCTAGAGTTTATGTGATTTAAAAAGCTTGTTTGAGCTACATATTGTACTTATTTTACTGCCTGCATTTTATACTGCCTGCACTTTAACAAAGTCGTTTTTATTTTAAATGACTTATTTAACTCTTGTAAGCTACACACCTGAGTGTGATAGCCATTTCTGTACATTTAAAGTGTTTTTTTGATTGCATCTGCTTTATTTTCTGAAGAAAATAAAAAAGCAAAAAAAAATACTTGTTTTCCCACCTTTCCAAGCTAGTATAGTCCAGTTTTCAGGTTAGTGCTGAATTCAAGGCTGTGTTATAAGTTTCTGTGTTTGCCCATACCTTACTTGGATACAAGGAAGTGTCTCTGTTCAGTGTGAGAGAGGGAGCTTTGAGCAGCCTGTCTGTCCATGGAGGAGCGGTTTTAGCCCAGAAATTAGTAGTTTTTGGCCATTTTGGGCTAATTTCTATCTCTTTCATTTCCCTGCTATAAAACCCACATTTGCGCGGTTTTGCGAGCCGGGCTGCACCGGTTATCTGGGGTATAACTATTCCTGGCTCCACAAAGTCTACTCTCAAATTTTCCCTTGAAACTAGACAAACTTTCAACTTAAGCACTGAAACCATTCACTTCTCATCCCGGCACTTGCTCATAACTCATAGCAAGCACTAATAAACCTTAGCACTAGACCCCCCTATACTGTAGAGAAGGACAAGGCTCTATATACGACCTTACCAGCCAATCAGTAAAACAGTTCACTGTACCTATCCAGGCATGTCCAAAGGGCAGTTTAATGTGTACTCTCCAGTCCAACTGATGAATCTGGGCATTTTGAGGCTATGTTACAATTGCCTCATGTACACAGGCAACCCTCTCCTCCTTCCACCAAACACTAATACATGGGAGAGATGCAATTATACAGCCAAACTGGAGGTTAAGCTCTCTCAACCCAAGACTAGACCAGGCAGTCAAGAGGAGAAGGGAATTTTTTGCATTACACCACCAGTCTCACATAGACCTATGAAACCAGCATCGGCAAAAAACACACATAAATACATGAAAACATACTCGGAGGCTCTAAATAAAAATCTGCGTAAGCTACAGAGACCTCCAAAGCAGACATCCAAGCAATCTCCACCCCCCAACACAAACCATGAAACACATACTTTACAAAACCAGTGTGCCATGCAATCACACCCCTTAAGGCAAAATAACATACCTAACACACTAGTAATAGGTGACTCTATAGTCAGGCAAACTAACATCCCACTCAGTAGGCTGAACAAGGAGAAGGTTAATGTTAGCTGCCTGTCGGGTGCCAGGATCCACCACATAACACAAGCACTCAGGTCACTCCAGAGCAAGTACAAATATGACTCTGTCATTGTCCATGTTGGTGTGAATGACCTGAGCCGTACCTCCCTGGACTACATGAAAAGAGACATGGAGGAGCTCTCTGATCACATAGCCCAGCCTGGTATGACCCTGACCCTGAGTAGCATCCTACCCTCACCAAGAATGATGCCACGGCATAGAGAAAAAATGATCAATTTCAACAATTGGCTAAGCTTCTGGTGTCATTCAAAGGGGATCCAGTGTCTGTCAGCCTGTGATGACATGCTCAACAAGCCATACTGGTTTGTTAGAAACAGGTTGCACCTGTCACCCTTAGGCTTTCAAATACTGGCCAAGGCTCTTGCCACCTCCATAGTGCCTTTTTTAGGCAAGGCTCAAGAGACAAACCCACCACCATAAATAGCACAAGTAAGAAAAAACTGAGGGTAATGCTACCCAATACCAGAAGCCTAAACCTCAAAATGCATGCACTCAAAGCACTCCTCAGTATGGAGAAAATCGATATATTTGCAGTAACAGAAACCTGGTTTAAGGCTCCAGAGAGCACCCCAGCACTACCAGGCTACAACTCATACCATACATTTCAGCCACAAACCCGGACCAAAATACAAAATGCGGGGGAGTATCCATTATCATCAAGGATACCCACACCTCCAGGTTAGTGGCACAGCACGATGCTTCAGAGATCATCCACGAGCAACTAACAATGGGCAAAACTGCTATTCAAATTATAGCTTGCTACAGATCACCCACCATGTCCAAGGACCCCCACTCCGCATTCCTGGAAACACTGTAAAACATTAAAGGTCCTACCAAACACCCTGATATTGGGTGATTTCAATTACCCAAACATTAACTGGGAGAACTACTTAAGTACAAACTCCCTTGCCCAACATTTCCTAGAATTTATAAACTCCAACACCCTGGTTCAACTGGTCAACACTCCCACCAGAGGTGTCAACATATTGGACCTGGTCATCACCAACATGGGCAACCGGTGTTCCACACCGGTGGTCAACCCTTCACTGGTTAGATCTGACCATAAACTAATCACTCTGAATATTCACATTCCGCCACCATCCCCAGTCAAAGAAACAACCGTGAAAAACTTTTCAAAAGCAAACTTCACTGAAAAATGTATTTTACGTGTGCACTGCTTCTTTGCTGTGCTGGATCCAAAGTCTTCTTAAGACACACAGTCTTGTTGGCTGTTTACTGCTGAATCAGAGACACAGAGCTTTGCATGACTCCATTTGTAGTCTGTTTAAAGCACCAAGCCTTTCAAATTGCACACTGATAAAGAAATATATTTTGCAGCTATTTCACTATAAGCATAGTTACAGATAACTTATTTTTATAACAAACGACACATGCTCTTTCTGTTAGTTTGTAGTATATATTTGCAAAGTTTTTCTTCACAAACAGTATAGATGATGACTTTCCTTTCTCCATACAATACCACAAAACAAGTGTGTTTCTACCAAAATACCTCTCTCTGTCCTTCTCTCATATAACTGAATTACTACAGTTGTCATATAGAGTGCTAGCCCCGCACATAGATTTTGTTATTTCCTCTTAGTATCTTTTTTTGACCTTCTGTGGGAAGTCACATAATGTCTGTTCTATTGTCCTTTTGTGATTTATATTGATGTGAAAATGCACAAATGCACGCAATCAGAATAACAAAAGTATGAAAGGAAACATCTGTTCTGTTGCTATTGAAAAACATCATGTATTGCTGAGTTTATAAAAAAGGGTGTCTGTTAATAGATATTTGTTCTGCAAACATGAGAAAATCATGTAATACTTGCTTTCCAATATTGCTTTGTCAGGCTTTTTCTGATACTGTGAAGAGAAATCTGTCTGTTATACATATAGTATGAATGCCCATTTACATTGCTAAACTCTATACATATATTCAAGTAAACTTTTTATTCTATGCTTTATCTTTCAGCATATTTACAACAGAATTAATTTCAGCCTTATATTCATAATCTCTAACAATTCCATCTTTTTTTAAACATACTCAAAACACTTTATACTGATATGTATTTTTTGATTAGATCATATAGAAAAATAATAAAAAGCAAAACCTTTAGTCTTCTTTTGATACAACTCAAAATGCAAATGTACATAGTTAATACAATGATATAAAAGCATTACTACCAAAACTGAATGTATCTAACAACTTTTTATTTTGCATACCAACATTAATTTATGACTTAGAACTGTTCCATTAACTCTTTGCAACTGTTGAATTAGAAATAGACTAATATTTATAAAAGACAAGAACTATGTGCTACTGCAAGCATTTATACACTGCTGAAAATATACAGTTTTAATGTCATTTTAACCATAACATTGTGGTCATATCTCTGAACTGTCCATACACTTTAGTCGACAGTGAAGTGTACATCTTAAAGTACTGAACTGGGCTTAGATAATACTTGAGGATTTAAAAATATGATTTATACATTAAAGAATGCTATGTACATATTAGTCCATTAGCTGTATAAGTACAATATTTTAATATAATTTTCCTCTAACTGGGGTAACCAATACTAGTACAGATAAAATGATGGTCCAAAAACCAATGACAAAACTGCAACTTGAAACCAGTGATATTACAACTTGACAAATTACTTTTGAACTTATTACAAAATATCCTATACAGTATGTATTTACACAGACTGCTATTCATGCATTTCAATCTAGTAGGTACCCTGGACCCATATTTTAAACATATTCATTACTAGACTTTAATTTCATTTCTACTGAATTATTTTGTATTTGTACATACAAAGACCGTAAAGTATACTTAGTCCAATCTTAACATATTAAAAATAGTGACCATTCCTGTTCAATTTTTTACATATTTTACTCTCTCTTGTATATCTGTAATAAAGCAATTTTAAGCCATCTCTTGTTTTTTAAACCATCTCTTGTATAGCTTTATGGTTTAACAGGTTGTAAATACAATTTAATACTAAACAATACAATAATAACCATTATGATAGCTATTAACAACTTGTAAAATATCTTATCCTGTCAGGTTTAATCCGTTTACCAGTATTTCTCATGCACTAATACCTGTTTTTCCCTCCCCCCTGAAAGAGTATTGTCAAGAAGGAATGAGATATTATTTCTTCCTGTAGATTTATTTTAGACCCTTTTGCAATACATACTGCTTACACAGTCAATGTAAAATTGAAAAAATATCCTTCCCACTGTAGGATTGCACTATTGTTTATCTGCTTTATTAGGTTAGCAAACTATGGACCTTTGTCTGATTTGATCATTTTTTATAAAGCGTTTGCTGTTTATTACCACTAGTAGGTATTTATACCCTCCTGTATACTTTATTTGAATTGTATGTATACTATAACCCATCTGTTGGCTATACTTGATGTAACTGAGTTTTTTTTACTTTAAACCTTTACTTGCAAACAGATTATCAGTGACATATATGCACAATTGTGATGTTTTATTACAATTACCAAATAATGTTGCAGTAAAAAAATACACCGAACCCACAGACATTGCCAACATCCTAGCTGACAGGTTCAGCGCAAACTTCTCCCCCCCTTCCCCACCAAAAGGGCAAATATCTATCCCAGCAGAGTGCTGCCCCCCTGACATCTCAGATGCTCAGGTAAGAGCTGCCCTCTCCAAAGCAAAAAACACAGCATCAATGGGACCAGACAGTGTCCCGGGCTGCGTCCTACATGAACTCCAAGAAGAGCTAAACCCAAACATAAAACTACTGTTCAATCTCAGCCTTACTACAGGATATGTACCCAAAGAGTGGCATACAACAACAGTGGTCCCTCTCCACAAAGGTGGTGCCTCAAGGGATCCTGGAAACTATCGCCCCATAAGCCTGACTAGCTTGGTCTGCAAAGTTATGGAAAGGATCATCATGGACCTCATAAATAAAGATATTGGGGACCTACAGACACTGGATCCTACCCAGTTTGGCTTTGTTAAGGGCAGATCCTGCCTCTTAAACCTGGTTGATTTCTTTGAAACAGTCACTAAGGCCATTGATGAGGGGAAGGTGGTCCACACAGCCTACCTGGACCTCGCAAAAGCCTTTGATACAATACCCCACTCGGGCATTATAGATAAGCTCACCAGCTTAAATATAAACCCCTATGTCACTAGGTGGGTTGCAAACTGGCTCAAGGACAGAACCCACATGGTTAGAATTGCTGGAGCCATGTCAGACTCCAAACCAGTTACAAGTGGCGTCCCACAAGGCTCAGTCCTGGGTCCTCTCTTGTTCGGTATATATTTCTCAGAGGTACAGGCCAACACGGAAGGACTGTGGCTGACCAAGTTTGCAGATGACTGCAAACTGGGCGCCATAATCGACACTCCAGCTGACACAAGCATCCTGCAAAAGGACCTCATAGAAACAGACAACTGGTGCCAGAGCCATGGCCTCAAGCTAAACGCCAAAAAGTGTATAGTCATCCCCTTTGGCAAAAACAAAGTGCCCACAAATTACCACATAGGTGGTAATCCATTAAGTATAGAAGAAGTAATTAGGGACCTGGGGACCTAAGTTGATAGCAATCTCTCATTTGACAACCACGTGGCCAAAATGGTTAGGAAAACATTTTATATAGCCCACCTAATCATGAAGGGATTCACACCTACATTCTAGGCGATGTTAACATTGATTGGAATAAAATCATGTCACCTTCTCCCTCCTTATTCATTAACCTCTACAATTTCTCCCAAGTAATACAGACAACCACTCGCCCTAACAAACACCACCCCCCAGGATCAATCATCGACTGGGTCCTAGTCTCCCATCCAAATAAAATAACTCTCTCTGGTACTATCCCAGACACATTCAGTGACCATCTCCCTGCTTTCATACATCGCTCAACCAACATTACTAAACACCAACACCACTATATTCACACTCGCAATCTCAGCAACTTCAACCCCTCAAATTTCTCAAACACTTTTAAATATATAAACTGGCAAATCCTTTATACTCTTCCCCTTGACAATGCTGTAGAATATTTTAACTCTATCTTCCTAAAAACCCTCAACTCCCAAGCCCCACCAAGAAACAAACGAATAAAGACTAATTCTGCTCCTTGGCTATCCAAAGAAACTAAACAAATCATGCACTCCAGGGACAAATCCTGGAAGCTCTACCAAAAAAATAAGATGCCTTCTACCTTGCTTCAATACACCCAACTCCGCAACCAAGTAAAGAAACTAATCACCTCCGACAAAAAAAATTACTACAATAAATAACAAGAACCCTAAACAATTCTGGAAATCTATTAATTCCCTACTCCACCCAGGATCTAGGAATAATCCCTGCCCTGACCCTAGCTTAACCGACTCAGAACTAAGCTCTCACTTCAACACATTCTTTACAGAATCCATTGCTAATCTAACCAAATCTTTTCCCAACAATAATCCATCCAACTCTCTCTCTTCTACTCCCAGCACCCCTAGTAACTGTACGCTTAATTTCCAACTCAAACCTGTGCCAACTACTTTCATAAAAAGACTCCTATCAAAACTAAAGCCTTGCTCAAATGCCCCAGACAACTTACCCTCCTCCTTCCTCAAAACTGCTGCAGATGGTATTGCTCTCCCTATCAGCATCCTAATTAACCGATCTTTAAAAGAGTCTTATGTACCCAAACTTTGGCGATCTGCCTTCATTCTACCTCTACACAAAGGAGGCAAAAACTACAATATCTCTAATTTCCGCCCAGTTGCCTTACTCTCACCATTATCAAAAATACTTGAAAAATGTGTCCATCACCAACTTATGCCTTTTTTAACTCAGAATCTCCTCTTAACTCCCACCCAGCATGGCTTTCGCCCTGGCCACAGCACCACTACCGCCTTACTATCCTTCTTAGACACAGTAAATCGAGCACGCGATTTTGGATTTCTAGTATCCACAGTACTGCTAGACCTTTCCAAAGCCTTTGATACCATCTCCCACAAGCACTTTCTCTTTCATCTCTCCAACCTTCATCTATCCCCTGATACCCTTTCCTAGTTCTCCAGCTACCTATCTGACAGATCTCAAGCTGTCAGATGGAAGAACTCTACCTCCTCTTTCTTGCCAACACCCACCGGTGTTCCCCAGGGGTCCATCCTCGGACCCATGCTTTTCAACATTTTCATTAACAACCTTCACTCAATCATCCCTGATACAACAGTTATCCAATATGCAGACGACTCCACCTTAGTCTGTGTCGCCTCCAACCTTCCTGAACTATTGACTAAAACTCAAACTGCTTTTTCCACTACCGAAAACTGGATGCACCAAAACCATCTCTCACTCAACTCTAACAAATCTAAAATTCTTCTGTTTCCTCCCTCCAGAAAATTCTCCTTCGACAAGAATGCTTTCAAAGTCCTTAACCAAAGCAACTCTGCCATAGAAGTGGTCCCTTCCGCAAAACTCCTCGGCATTACCATAGATGAACACCTTAAATATGATATCCACATCCAACAAAACATTAAGAAAACCCACCAAAAGCTAGTCATGCTCTATAGAAATAACCGCTTTCTCTCCAACTCTGCAAGGCAAACTATTGCTAATACCTACCTCCTACCCTCTCTATTATATGGAGCCCCTCTACTAACTAACATATCTTCTTCCAACACCTCTAAACTCGAAATTTGCTATAATAAAATCTCCAATTTTGCAACTAAATCCAAAACCTCTACTCACCACTGCTTAACCCTACAATCTCTGAACTGGCTGGAACTCCCAAACCTCCTAGACTATTTCCAACTAACCACTTCACACAAATTAATATTCTATCCAGATAAATGCCCTGCCTTAACAAACATCCTTCCCCCTTACATCCCAACCAGATCTCTGAGATCTGAACACCAAAATTTAATCTCTGTCCACAAACCCAAACGCCCTGCAGGCCAACACATTCTCTCTTTCACTGTTGGCAAAAAATGGAACTCTCTCCCTTTCTCACTCAGGACTACTCCTAACTCTGAATCCTTCAAAACCCTACTTTTCTCTTACCTATCCACTAAACGTAAATGCTCCTGCTTTCACCCTACATAACTATCTTACAAATTTCCCCTTTGAGCTCTTCATTCTCCTGCTTTTCTCTGCACTATTACCTCTTTCTATTATCCTGATTAAACCCAAGCTAACATACTCAGACTATGCATCCTCTCTCTCTTGACTCCAAGTATTGTATATTTTGTAAATATCAACTAAGTCATATATACTTATTGTCCAGTCAATCTAAACCTACTGTCCTGAATGTAAATACCTACAAACTGTGCTTCCTATGTCAAAATTGTATTTCAATGCCAATTTATCCCCTATACCTGATTGCATATATGTATTTTTCACTGTATTATGTAACCTTTGTATCCATTTATGTATGTACTTACCATTGCATTATGTAAACTTGTAACCATATTTCTTATTGGAGCTTTTCTCCTCGGGCCTCCACTGAAAATGGGCACACCACTGGCCCAGTGGACTTCCCCGGTTACCAAACTGAAATAAATCAATAAATAAATCTAGATCAGGGGAGGTCATCGTGCCTCTTTACTCATCCCTCATCAGGCCCATAATTGAGTACAATACCCCTTTTGGGATGTACCTTACCAGACACCTGCAGCAACTGGAAAGACCCCAAAAGTACCTCACCAAGAGGATCAAAGGGCTCAGACAGATGCCATATGCTGCCCGGTTAAAGAAACTCCAGCTCTACTCAGTGGCATACCGACTGCTCAGAGGCGATCTGTGCCTGACGTATAAAGCCATGTCCAACACGGAATTAATGGACATGCTGCACCTCACAAAATCCAAATCCCATCGAGCTACGCGCTCGAGAGACTTGAACCTCAGCAATGAAATAAATAGGACATGCTGGAGGGACAGATTCATAACCCAGAGGCTCCCTTCACTCTGGAATAAAATCCCAGTCCAGGTTAGGCAGAGTCCCTCATTGACTCTCTTCAAGAGGAATCTTGATGAGTGGATGGGAGATCGTAGGTTTACTTCTTATCACTTCTGTGTCACTGTTAGACAGAGGCACAGTATACTAACCTAGAAAAAGGGCATAGCAAAATTATTTTAAAATGGGTGGCGAAAGCCAAACACACTCTGGCTAGGCTTATAAATGCCCTAGGGCAGATAGCCTAGTATGAACCTATGAACCTATGTGACTCATTTAACAATTATGTTTTAATAACAATAATGCTTTAAGAAAAACTCAAGCCACTTGTCTGGCAATCAGTCTTTTTTTTTCTTATCTTTGCAACATTTCCTGTAACTATTCGTCCAGTCTAGAAAGGTCTGAGCTCACATTTCAGTTAACTTTTTTAGCATTTTTCCTTTAATCATCTGTTAGTAAAATGCAGTTATAAAACACTTAGTATTATATTTGTGATTTGCATAACTATGCAAGCTAAACATTATTCTACAATTAGCTTACACATTTTTTAACTTTTGATTTCAGTATTTTTTTATTTAATTAACTGCTCTGCCATTCATTTTACAAAGACTGCTTGACTAATAACATCTGTGATTTTATTTCTTTTTAAAATTCAGAACTTTAACTGTTTGGTGTGGTGTTACTATACAATTATAAAAAGTTGTAAAAAAACAAAATAGATAGTAGCTTAACTGACACGTGTTTATATTTACATTATTTATATTTGCTGTTGTCTGCCTGTTATTCTTGTGCAGTGTAACAGATGTATTTTAGATGAAAAGAAAATATATGCATGTTAGTCTCGTGACTTTAAATCTTTATTTAAGCATGTCAGTCTTGTGACTTTAAATCTTTACTCTTATTAACTATTTTTATTTGATTTTATGCACTAGAACTGTTTTGTATAACTATTTTTATTTAATTTTTATGCACTAAAACTGTTTTGTTTAACTTTTGATAATGCTAAGAATGGCAGTCATATGCTCTACTTTACTGTAGTACTGATAAATGTCTTGCTTTAACTGAATGGAAGTTTTAAACCTTTGAGAATGATTTATCCAGATTTTGCCATCCTACCATATATGCTTAACCATTTTTAAAACACAAACATATTATAAAATATATTTCTTTTGCACATATTAGCTGTATATGCAGGAAGTCAGTCTCTGTCAGTTCAGCTAATTTATTTTCTTTATCCTGTAACTGCTGTTGACGAGTTTTCTGCAATGTTGCATGGTCTTTCTGATATTTTTCAGTAACCTGTTCTGCTGAATCTCATGTGCACTTTTGAAGAGATCTATGTATAACTTGTCTAAGCTTTCTGAACTCATTGTGTCTGTCTTTTAGAAGTTTACTAAATTCTTTGATAACAAAATGTACTAGAGTTTCTGTCAATAATTGATTTGACTGTTGTTGCAACTCTGAAATAAACCTTTTACATCTGGCAACAGAACATAACTGTCAAACATCTGAATATAATGTAAGCATATTAACTTTTCTTGGTTCTTTACCATTAACATTTTTGTCTGTACAGTCTAACCTTTGAATAGTGGCATGCACTGTACTTTTATGACATTGTACACACAATAAACATTTTTTTATACCACACATGATTTTGTTTCAGATACCAGTCAAATATTGTAATCCATTTGTATAATGCCTTACTATCAACTTGCCCTAATAAGGTTTTACATTTGTTAATATACTGTATATACCAACATTTCATTCTGTTATGATTATTGCCTTTATGGCATTCATACTGTATGTAACACAGAAAAATGTTCTTACCAGTTAAGAGAGAGGCAGATGGCCAAGCTGCTTTACTGTAGATGGTTGAAAAGTTTTTGTAGTCACTTGTGAAGTTGGTACAGCAAAACTGGCAGTTTCAGTCTTACAACTTTGTATTGTACCTTTTTTAGAGAATTTATGGCACTGCTCACCTTCCTGCACTGCAGTCTCACTCCGTATTTAGACGTCTAATAAACTGTATTATTGGTGCAAACTGTAGAAATCTGAAGTACTTCACATAAACGTTAGTTACTGTGCTTTAACAGGAGTGACCTTATAAAAGGCATTACCTACTCACTCCCCCTGTTTTTGGATACAGGCTAGGAACGTTCATTAGGGTCACCATTGAAAAAATTATTTTACATGTGCGCTGCTTCTTTGCTGTGCTGGATCCAAAGTCTTCTTAAGACACACAGTCTTGCTGGCTGTTTACTGCTGAATCAGAGACACAGAGCTTTGCATGACTCCATCTGTAGTCTGTTTAAAGCACCAAGCCTTTCAAATTGCACACTGATAAAGAAATATATTTTGCAGCTATTTCACTTTAAGCATAGTTACAGATAACTTATTTTTATAACAAACGACACATACTGTTTCTGTTAGTTTGTAGCATATATTTACAAAGTTTTTCTTCACAAACAGTATAGATGATGACTTTTCTTTCTCCATACAATACCTCGAAACAAGTGTGTTTCTACCAAAATACCTCTCTCTGTCCCTCTCTCATATAACTGAATTACTACAGTTGTTATATAGAGTGCTAGTCATGCACATAGATTTTATTATTTCCTCTTGGTATATTTTTTTGGCCTTCTGTGGGAAATCAAATAATGTCTGTTCTATTATCCTTTTGTGATTTCTGCTGATGTGAAAATGCACAAATATACAGAATCAGAATAACAGAAGTATGAAAGGAAACATCTGTTCTGTTGCTACAGAAAAACATCACGTATTGCTGAGTTTATAAAAAAGGATGTCTGTTAATAGATATTTGTGTTATAAACATGAGAAAATCATGTAATACTTGCTTTCCAATATTGCTTTGTTAGGCTTTTTTAGATGCTGTGAAGAGAAGCCTGTCTGTTATACATATAGTATGAATGCCCATTTTACATTGCTAAACTCTATACATATATTCAAGCAAACTTTTTATTCTATGATTTATCTTTCAGCATATTTACAACAGAATTAATTTCAGCCTTATATTCATGATCTCTAGCATTCACGTTACTTAAGACTGAGGTGGGAAATTTCAAAGACCCATGCTAAAGGATAACACTGTCCAAGCTGCAAAATCCTTTACTAATGCACTCTACGGGCACCTACAAGAATGCATGGATTGTGCTATCCCAAACAAAACCAAGACTCACTTCTTCAAGAAAAGGAAACCAGTCTGGTGGATCCCTGCCATAAACAAGCTATACAATAGAAGGAGGAAACTAGTACAGAAAAGAGTAAAATCCCAAGAAGGGAAGACATCCCTGATCAGTATCAGCAAGAAACTATGTTCCCTCATAAAATCATCCAAGGCTAGCTTAGAAAGAAAAATTGCCATGGACTCCAAAGATAACCACAAGGCATTATTTAGTTATGTCAAGAATCTAAGTTGCAATTCTCACATCTGCTCAGAGTAAGTGCAGAATGGCACAAAATACACTAAACCGACTGATATAACCAACATCCTGGCAGACAGATTCAGTGCAAACTTCACCCCCAAAAGGGCCCATAACTAAACCAGAAGAATGTAGTGCCCCTGAAATCACAGACACTCAGGTTAAAACAGCCCTCTGCAAAGCCAAAAACACAGCATCAATGGCACCGGATGGTGTCCCAGGCTGGGTCCTACAAGAGCTCAAAGATGAACTAACCCCTCACCTAAACACACTGTTTAAACTCAGCCTCTCCACAGGTTACATGCCCAAAGAGTGGTGCACAGCAATGGTTATTCTTCTCGATAAAGCTGGAGCCACAACGGACCCCAGGAACTATCGCCCTATAAGCCTGACTAGCTTGGTCTGCAAAGCTATGGATGCATCATCATGGATCTCATTAACAGAGACATTGGGAACCTCCAAACACTGGACCCTACCCAGTTCAGCTTTGTTAAGGGCAGATCATGCCTCCTAAACCTGGTGGACTTCCTTGAGACAGTTACCAAGGCTATAGATGAGGAAAGGTGGTCCACACAGCCTACCTAGACCTTGCAAAGGTCTTCAGCACCATTCCCCACTCAGGTATCATAGACAAGCTCTCCAGCCTGAACATAAACCCCTAAATCATGAAATGGGTTGCCAACTGGCTCACGGACAGATCCCACATGGTAAGAGTTGCAGGAGCTAGGTTTGACTCTAAACCGGTTACAAGTGACATTCCCCAGGGCTCAGTCCTAGGACCCATCCTGTTCGGCATATACTTTTTAGAGGTACAGGCAAGCAGACGATTACTATGGCTGACCAAGTTCACAGACGACTGCAAACTAAGGACTATAATTGACTCTCCAGCTGACACAGACATCCTCCAAAAGGGTTTCACTTAGACAGATACCTGGTGTCAAAACCATGTCCTCAAACTAAATGCCAAAAAGTGCATAGTCATCCCCTTTGGAAAAAACAAAGTACCCACAAACTACCACATAGGTGGTAGCCCCTAACTATGGAAGACGTAATAAGGGATATGGGGACCCAAGTAGATAGTAACCTCTCCTTTGATAATCACATTGCCAAAGTGGTTAGAAAATCCTTCTGTGTGGCCCTCCTAATCACAAAAGGGTTTGCATCCAGATCAAAAGAGGTAATTTGGCCCCCTCTACACATCACTACCTTACAAGACACCTGTAACAACTGGAAAGACCACAGAACTACCTCACCAAGAGGATCACTGGCCTCAAGCAGATGTCCTATACAGCTCGAATGAAGAAACTCCAGCTGTACTCAGTTGCATACCGCCTACTCAGAGGTGATCTCTGCCTGACATACAAGGCCATGTCCAACCCAGAATTGATGGACATGCTCCACCTAAAGAAAACCATATCCCCTCGAGCCACCCACTCCAGGGATCTAAATCTCACCACAACAATAAATAGAAAGTGCTGGAGGGATAGATTCCTGTCCCAGAGACTTCCCATGCTCTGGAACAAGATTCAAATCTACATTAGACAGAACTCCTCGCTAACCCTCTTCAAGAGAAACCTTGACGAGTGGATGGGAAACAGAAAGTTTACCCCAGGGATCACTTCACTGGCTCTGCTGGACAGAGGCACAGGGAACTAATCTAAGGGGGCAGTGAAAGCCAACATATTCTGGCTAGGCTTATAAATGCCTTTGGGCAGATAGCCTAGTACCTACCTATGAACCTAATACCACCAGTACAACATCATACAACGTAAGGTCCACAAAAGTATGCTGCATACTCATGACACATGCCAGCATACAGTGTATGTTGGTGACCACTATAAGTGGCATGGCAAAACAGTACTGCATTACAGAAATACATGCCAAGTAATATAGTCACCCTGTGCATTAGACACATTGCGTCATTTCCCAACATCGATGGGAAGGATGAAAGGTGTGGCTCATGTATCATCACATGCACAGGGTGTTGTGTGGGGGTTCTGGAGGCCTAGGCTATCCCAAACGGTTGACAGAATGTGTGTGAATCAGGAAGAGGAGCAGGTTAGATGGACCATGGAGAGGTGCCATGTGTGTCTGTAGGTGACCTGCATGATATAGTGGTGTGAGTGTGTGCATATATACAGTCAAGCTCAGTGCTAGCCCTACACATTTGTCTGTTGGACAGATTTGGATCATACATGGTAGAGTTGACAGTTCACCATCTCTGGTCTTGAACACAGAAACTGGCTCTGCCAGGAGTTGGACTGGCACCACCATGCCCAAGGTCAGATGCAGTGCTGGTACCTGATGGTGACTGCTGTCTGCTAGGACTTTATCCCCCACAGGACCACCCAGGACCACTTGCCCATGGCCTGCCACATTGTGATGTGGACAGCACACCCCCATCTGTAGCACTGGATGTACTGCCACTTTGTGAAAGTAACTGTGCACGGCTGCATGGACTCTCAGCAGATGGTGTTGCTGACCTACGTCCATGGGTCCAAAGCTCAACTCCAACCACACGTTCCAGCATAGACAATGTGCGGTCCAAGACAGACATTGTCTCAGCCCACCATCTGTCCACTGCATCAGTGAACTGACCAAGGGTGTCCCCAATGCAGTGTAGTCACAGATGTCAGACTGTGCTGCATCCATAACCCTAAGCATATTTCTGGTGTTCTGTTCAGAATGTGCCTGTGCCTCCATGATGGCCCGAAACATGCGCCGAGTGACACTTGATGTGACACTTGCAACAGTTGGTGGATGGGCAGCAGTCCTCCTATGAGCACCCCTGTTAATCTGCCTGTGTGGGACCTCGTCCAACTCTCTAGCTATGGCCAGTGTCTACACTCACTAAAGCCATAGTTGCCACACTGGCCTGTTCAATGTCTCCACCCTCTGACTGTCCAATATTTAAAGCCTGTGGGGACTGGGTATGTGTGGGCATACCGATTGTGTGCGATGACAATGGGGCAGAAGAGGGATATCAACCTCTGGGACAGTTTCATCCCCCAACAACCTGACCTGGGTCTCACTGTGGCCACCATCATCATCAGAGTCTGAAGAGACAGTGACATCAGGTTGTATGGGTGAGAGACCCCCAACCCCCCCCCCCCTGTCACCTGTGGAAACCAAGACAAAAGCAGTACACTACTACCTGCACTTTTATGTAGTCATAATAATGAGGATCCACAACTGCATTATCAGTTATCTTCTCATCTCTGCTTTCATGCGCAACACACTTCCTCACAAAAAAGTACACATTTGACTCATGGCCTTTATAACAAGCAAGTCAGGTAAATCATGTGAAACTTAACCAGTACAATTTACCTTTTAGGTATGCAATAAAACACTATACCTGATAAAACAACACATAAAACCCAGTACACGTATCTTAACAAATATATACAAATACAAGTTTCAATGCCTAAGGTAAGTACCATTGACCTTTCGGTTTTTACAAGGCATGTCAGATTATTTGCCTGATGTACACCAGAAGGCTTATTCACTCTGAACTATAACTACAAAAGTGTTTCTGCTCATTCAACTACACTCCTGTGACTACCCACTCTAGGAAATTTAGGTAAATATTCCAGACTGGAACATACAAACATTATACTCTGGTTACACACAACATTAAGTGTACATAGGGAATTATTGTGGCCCTTAACCTTAATAGCATATATATGTTCCATAACAAAACAGTATCAAGCTTATGAGATGCAGGACCATGGCCTTGGACAACTCCTGATTGACTTGTAAAAAGGTGAGGGTGAGATAATTTCAGTACCACCGCATGTTGCAGCACAACAAGGTAATACCTGCATATATCTCACATGTAGCTACTGCGTTTCTTGATGTTTTGCTGACATTCTGAGTATGATTGTACAACTGAGCTTAACCACCCCCACAGCACATAGACCTGACACCCACATAAAGGTATATACAACCTGACAGAATGACTGCTACAGTATTACAGTGGTGATCACAGTAAGCTTACCTGCATGCTCACCTGCTGTGGACACTGTGGCACCCACCTCCATGATGTCTGGTGTGATGGATGCCTGGGAGTTGTCGTGTGTCCCTAGGTTTGCCAGGAATTCCTCAGTGTCTGTGAATGGTGATTCCATTACAGGCCCAACACCAGTGACTGCACAATCTCTGGCTACATCAGCTGCTCTTTGACATGCAGCATTCACCATGTTTCTAACATGGTGTCAAGCCTGTTCATATGTCCTGCCCTGGTGGCCACAGTCATTCACATCCCGGACAAGGTCTGCCTACAATGCTGCCCTCTGTTCTCTGTTATGCCTCCCCCTGGATAGGAGGATGTGATGATGTTGCTGTAGTCCTTGAAGTATTAGTGCATTCTCCACATCTGAGAAGGAGGCATGGCATCTATGATACATTAGTCATGAAAGACACCAAAAGGGAAACACATTGCAGGATCAAAAACATGGCTGTCCACTATGTACAGATACAGCAAGAACAAAATGTCTGACACTATCCACTACTTGCTCACATGTCATACCCCACAGTGTGACAACATACTACATGTGTGCATACAACTGAGATAGTATAATTACTAAGGTAGTTCTCTGTGTGCCATGAGAGATTCTGTTGTATGATCATACATCCAGCACTCTGGTCCGCTGTCTTGTGTCCCCTAAGGCCAGCCACCCAATAATATGTCATAAGACCAGTGCCAGACAAATAGCAGTGTGGTATTAAAACCACTATATAGGGACAGTCCAACAACAGCAGTGTGCCACAATGACAAAAGATAACACAACCTTGATATATTGTACGTCCCCTGTATGTGAAAGACAGCAGGGTATCAATGACATGTCATTACCACATGTCTAAGACAGGCTTACTGCTGTAATCCCTATTCCCCATACCTCTATCTTCCCATCTGCATCCTGTTATACACAAAACACAGTTACATACCTGGTGGACTGCAGTACTCCTCTGTTGAAATGTGCATCTGCTAATATTTTGCAGATGCGTGCTCTGTGTGAGAAAGTCTCATACAGAATGTTTCCCCATAGCCAGCTGATTGCATTTTTAAAATACTTCTCATTAACAGGTAATTGCTTCTAAACCAATCTGTGGCTCTGTCATGCTAATTTCAGCCTAAACTGTTGAATTGCACTATCATTAGCCAATGACATGCAACCACTGTGCAATATATAAAGCCTTCATGTACAGCAGAGTCCCTTTCTTAGCTGTTGAGATGGACATTACTGGGGTGAGGAGACTACATTGTTGCAGATGGTAGGTCTGTAGCAGAAAGCTTTTCATAGAATTGTGTGTACCACAGGCTGCAGCTGGTGCTGCAAGTAATAGACATAGGCTGAGGGTGAGAACACTTTGGAGGACAACAAGATGTAGGTGTATCTGTGTCAGCTGTGTCAGCTTTGTTGAAGAGGCAGAGAGAGGGTACCCTTTACACTCCAATTAAGGCATGTGTGTATGTTATGTGTGTTAGGCAACCGTGTCACTAACAGAGTACTAGTCGACATATAGTTATACTAAACGGATATGTGAAGTGTGTCCCTACCTGCAGGTATGTGATGTCCAGCAGTGAAAAGCAGTTATTTCATGTGCAATGCTTTGTGTGGATAAAGAGTGTATGAGTCATTCATTACTTTCTGTCTTCAGAATAATTTAATTGAAAGACAACACAACACTGGATTTGAACCCGGGACTATGCGTGGCAAAATGTACTGTATGCAAGGCATTTAAGAGACTGAGCTGCTGAGTCACTGCTGCAGCAGGTGTATTTGCAAGACATATGTGCACACATACAGGCTGTGACAAACATTTTCCAAATCGATCAGTATGTGCTTGGTTTTATATGGATGTATTTCTGCACCAGGGTCCCAGTTGTACATGTACTTTGCCATTGATGCCTTAGCAGGTGTCTTTTTTCATTTTGCTGATAAAAGGGCACATTTACCTGCTATCACAGGTCTCACTTACATCCATAACCATGTCCTTAGCTGTATAGTGGTGTACTATTGCATCAGAGTCCAAGGTACACTCCCATTTTTCCATTACTTTTTTGTTCCAGTTTGCAGAGTACAGCATGGTGCGCAGCACTGCTGAAACATGCATGACTGAAACTGACAATTACTATGTTTTGTTTAAACCACCTATTTTAATTAAGAGTTGCATGGTGTGGTGGGTTAATGCAGTGTTCTGTAGGTGTGATGAACTTTGGTTCGATACATGGCAGAGGTGTTTAATTTGTACATGTGTCTTAGGATGTGATAACCACAAACAGTCATTATAGCTCTATTTAGCTGAGCTAAGTGAAGCTGCACATCATGGAGCTTTGCACAGTGCTACACTAAAAAATATAAAGAAAAGAAAAAAAGGGAGATAGGAAAGGATAGGAGGCAAGCAGATGAAAAAGCATAGTGAAAGACAGGTATGGATGTGAAGGACAGGGGTAAGAAAGAACCATAGCTATTCATTTCTTGCACAGCAACAACCATGCAATTTGACAGAATTTGTATATGACTTTGAGCTCTCCACCCCAGAGAGAGGGGTGAAGACAACATAACTGTGTTGTCAAGCCAATTGGACCAAATTACGTGTGTCCAGTGGACACGTGTGCAAAATGCAGACCTGTGTATAGGACGATATTTTTTTTGGGACAGGTGCCCACTTTTTTTAAGATGAGAGTGGGGCATAGGTACACGGGAGGGAGATAAGTTGGGTAGGTGAGGAAGCATTTGCAAACAGACAAGACAGCAGACAGGGTACGGAGTGTGACACATAAAGTGGGTGAACACCTTGGATAGGGAGGGTGTTGTGGACTCTGAGTCCATGTGCCTCCAGATGGCAGCAGCATGACTCCCTTCCCCACCCATGGGACTATCAGCACAATTCCATCACTGCCACAAGGGTGGCTGTGCTGGAGGCTGGGCACCAGGGCAAGGCTGCCCCATCAGGTTGGCCAGCATGCACTCAATCCAGCGCAGGTGGTGGTCATAGCCACTGTTGACTATTCTGCACACCAAGACTGGCAACTCCACCCAGAGGGGGGCCCATCCCTGTTCGATGGGGCGGTACTACCTGACTCTGCAGGTAGTACAGGGGCAGCAGAGAGCAACCACTGGTCTGGGTCTCAGACGTGCTGGGACCTGGTGCCACGGCCAGTTGAGACAAGGTAGGGGAATCAGCTGTAACTGGCCTACCTTGACATGCTGTGGTAAATGAGATATAGCAATAAGTTACTGTTAGTAATAACCAAACTATTGTTAGTATTAACAGAATTGAACATCATATTTATTTATCCAAATACATATTAATGTATATTATGTGCAACACAACATTAAGTAACATAACAGTCAGTATGGTAACAGCATGCCAGTATGAAGTAAACCACAAGGCAAACAAAACAGTTAGTATAACAAATATGTTAATATTGCATCATAATAAAACATAACAATAATCAACCACATTTTCTGAAATATAATTTAACAAAATATATTATTAAATCTTATAAAACATAACAATAATCAACCATGTTTTTCCAAAATATAGTTAGTTTAACAAAATATGTTAATATTAAATCATAATAATAAATAACAGTAATAAATAAATGAAGATAACAGGTTGGGAGAGAGAGAAAAACATTCCATTGCTGACATTGCAGAATACATCCCTGAAAACACTAATAATAAATGCTCTACAGGTGTGTAGTATCCGCTTTGATTACAGTGACTACAGTTCTCCTATAGCTGATGTAGCACATACATACCTCTCAAGTTGTTAGCATGGGTCAGTATGGGCCAAGCAATAACAAATCAGGTACACCACTACACAGAACAGTTTCACATAATTCAGACTTGTATAACTACCCAGGTGTTATGTAAATGGATTTGGTAATACATTGCATTCCAGGTAATAATTTATCTGCTAATCATGTGCAGACAGATTAGGCAGTTTTAATTACATTATGAGAAATTGTGACACTTGAGAGGCATGTTTCTGTACAGTATGTAAATTAGACAGCTGTCATGCCTTAGTTGGCAGGCATGAGAGTAGAACCTAATAGCTGTGACTGCAGGGGACATTGGCAAATAATGTAATAACTCACTGCAGCAACTTAGTACAGACATGCAAGAGATACAGCCATGCTGGGATTACACAGCTTTATTTGTGAATCAGCAATGATGATGAACACATTCTTGGTATTGATGTTAACATTCTGTGAAATCTAAGCACAATATCTGCTCATAATATGGGCTACCTCATCCTTATATTTGTTGTGTTTCTGGTGAGAGAGAAAATGTGAGCATTATGTGACTGATACTAAAAATTTAGTGCTACATACCAGTGGATTTGAACCCATGACTGTGTGTGGCAAAATGTACTACATGCAAAGCATTTAACAGACTGAGCTAATGAGTCACTGCTGATTATTAAGTGACTGGTACTTGCCTGGAGATCACCTGGAACTATAATATGAACTGAGCAATACAAGTTACAGGACATTCCTCTGACATTCTAGTACTATTGCAGTGTTACACTAGACTGCAGTGACAGTAGAACACACATGCATGGACTACAACCATACTGCATATATTAAAAAAGCTTTATTTTACAATCAACAATGTTAGTGAACAAAGTTTACTGTTATTGGTCTGGAATATTTGTGAAGTCTACACACAATATCTGCCCATGGACTGGGCTACCTCACCCATATACCTTTATTACCTGATGTCTGAGGAAGAGAGAGCATTGTGACTGATGTTGGCCTGGACACAGCCTTGGACAGTACTGTGAGTTAACCAATACAGTTTGCAGGCCATTAGATTTGCAGGCTGCAGCTATTACAGTGTTACACTTAACTGCAGCAACCTTACCATAGACAATCAATGCATATGACTCTACTGCAATGATTTTGACAACGCAATCCTGTTGAACAACATTTTGCTTACTGTTATTGGTATTGTTATTGTTTTATTGAAATAGAGTTCTTATTGTTCATTTATTGCACTACAGCTCCACAGCTCTAATTATCCATTTATTGCACTACAGTTCTATTTGCCCATTTATTGCACTACGCTTTTTCTTGTGTATCATTTATTGCAGTAAATGATTTACTCTTTCTTGCTTATTGTACTACAGTTGGCATACTAAATCCGTACTTACCACACTCATGACACAACCTGGCCAAGCACCCGGCATGGGACTCGACACTGTGCGCCCGCTCAGCTATAGCTGTTGGGAGAGAAGCACATCATTATGCATACCAGTTTTGGAGACATTCAGCTTGCATTTTGGTAAAACAGAGGAAGACATACGTACATACTTCTGGAACATTCCCATCTCGAGCTTACTGGACCCAGGTGTCCAGGGTTCCCCTCTTTCTCATTTTCAGGTCATCATAATGGTGAAAACACTGCTCACCCATGTGGGGATACCAGTAACACTGGTGAGTTCCCTTGCCAAATAGTCCCAGGCCTCCACCTTACACTCTGAACTCTCGAATCCACCCTGCATCAACCAGGGTTTATGGTCTTTAACAAAGAGCCAAACCATGACCCTGGACTCCTGAATTCCCCACCTCTATGCCCAAAAGTGCACACCTTCACCAACACCTCCAGCCATACCACAGTTAATTGAACTCCAGTGACTACTGCAGAGTTCCTGCCTATTGATATAGGCTGTTTTGCTGCCCTTACACATCATTGAGCATCATTCAAAAAAGCACCGCATCACTTAGAAGCACACAAACCAGCTAAGCAGAGCTGAGTAGGATGAAAACTTGCAGAACCATGGTTTTAGCAAAGCTTTGCACTACACAAACATTAGCAGCTATTATGATGTTTATGCAGTGCTTAGCATGGTTGAGTAGAGCTCATGAGAACACAGCAGTGCCATATTTTACAATTTTGTTATAAAATTATACAAAATGAGTGCATTAAATTACAGATATTTTCTGCCTGCTGTGAATTCCAACCCAGGACCTACTACACATGTAGCCATAACTCTACCCATTTAGCTACTTGGATATTATGAAAACTACTCTACCTTCACATATACGACTGAGCTACCTGTTAGCATTGCTGAGCACTGTGCCTCACAGTGCAAACATGCTTAACACGCATAAACAAACCTGGAAGTAAATAATTAAGTACGTCCTGTTTCTATTTTTAGATATCTGGCAGGTATCAGTTATCTATGTATGAGCTCTGCAGTGCAAATGGCAATTTAAAAAAATATTAAAATTATGATAATTAATTACATCTGGTTCAATTTTTAGATGTCTAGTAGGTGTCAGCTGTCTATATGTGAGCACAGCTTGGCATTGCTGTGCTCTGCACCATGCAAACATGCAGTTAAAAAATAGAAAACATCATAAAAATGACATATTAAACATTTGACACACTTCACAACATTACTACATTGGCGGGGAGCATTGCAGGGAGCCTCAAACTCATCTGCAGTCATGGTTAGCTGCTAGACCTCTCCCCTACATTGATTCAATATCCATGTTACTTGGCTCTCCCTTGGCAGAGCACCATCATTAATATGCATGGTGCTCTGCTGGAAGGGAACCATGGACATATACATGGATACATTCTGTGTAGGCTCTACACTGTGCCAACGCAGATTTTATGAAATCCTGGTCTAAGTCTTTCACTGTAAATATAGTTGTGACACCCCTGCACTGGCCCAGTAATCAAGAAGCCTCAATCTTCACCACTGTCAACAGTGAGGGATGTACACAATGGGAGGATGACAAGTACACACACAGTAAAGTGCAATTTCCCTTAAGAGCACATAGAAATCACAGTTGGTCTGGGGCTTGTTTCTCCCTTTTTCTTCAGATTCCCAGTAAGACTTCCCACTGGCACAGCTATAGAGTTGAGACCTTAGCCAAGTCCTCTAACACTATCTCTGTCCAACCAATGCTTCATGTCCCTGTGCAAGTAGCTGACACACACTCTTGGAAATTAATTTTACACATGCACACACACACACACACACACACACACACACACACACACACACACACACACACACACACCTGGGAAAGGTTGGCACAGGTTTACTAGCTATGCCTCCTTCTGCCCAGACTACAGGGTAGTTATCACTGCCACTGGAACCCCTACTTATCAGCTACTAGAAGGCCCTTACAAAGGGTGTTCAATCCTACTGTGTAATGTTACTATTAATCCAAAAGGTAGTCTGACCAGACAAGGCTATTTAGGAGTAGCCTGTACAGTGTCACCAAATACATATGCAAGTACTCTAAGGGCTTAAATATGTCTCACAAATGTCAGCAACAAAGATAGTTTTAAATATATTTAATAATAAATAATAAAGGAACAAGACAATACTTAATCAATACAGTAACTTCAGAGTTCAAAATCACATGAATTATTTTAAAACAACATTGCAGGACAGTCTCAAATAAATAGAGAAAACATCTAAATTAATCTTTACTATATTCCTATCTATATCTAAAAGAGATACTATGCCCTAAAAACTTATTTACAGAGCAAGGCAAGTACAGATGTAGTGCTGATGCTGAGTGGATGTTCTTGCTAGGCCCAAGAGAAAATACAAAATGCCCAGTCTCTTTCTGAGAGAGTTCTTAAATTAATATCAAATATTACTGCTGGGTTAACTTGGATGACATCACTTTTTGCCACCTGAATTCAGTTCCCAGGCTAAAACAGAAACTAATAGCATTTAACATTTATGTGTGCAAAATACATATCTCTCAGATGTTTGCAGATCTTGGAAGTCATAAAACAATAAAACACTTTTACATTTTAAACCTAGTAATTACTTCTCTTTCAAGACAATACAAAAGCTTCTAGCTCTAGACATTGTGTCTGTTACACTGAAACTGAGAGAGAACTTTTATAGCACAATCATAAAGCAATTTAATTTCAACTTATTTTCTTGAAGTTTTGCAAGTTAACCCTTTTATGTTTTAGTTTATACTGTCAAAACATACATTTGCACAAGTATATAGTGGGTCTATATTATATATTCAAACTTTTTAAACTTTGAATCCCATATGTTCGACAACATATGATCAAAGTTTAAAAGTTCGAATATATAATAAAAAAAAAACTTACCTTAACGACGCCATTATTTTTATCCTTCAAACTCTTGAAATGTCGATCATATGGTGTCGGCCATATGACATTCAACATTTCAAGCATTCAAAGTTCTAATAGGAACCCTATATAGTTTATATGCATTTCTGTTCTAAGTCAGCAGGGCATGCTCTGGTTACATTTTAGCTCAGTACATAACATACACTTCTGTATAAATCATATCAGTATTCACAAATGACATAGAAGTATTTATAAAATTCCAGATAGTTGGGCTGGCAATATTTCCCTATATTACATCCCCACCCCCCGAAAACTCAAGCTAGCCTATCTGGGAATACCTTACCCCATTCCCTGCTTTGACAGCCCATCTGCATTGGCATTGTTAACCCCATTGTGGTGCTTCACTGTCATATCATATGCTTGCAACCCTAGGCTCTACCTTAGTAACTTGGCATTTTGCTGGCTGGATTGAGGTAGCCATGTTAAGGGATTGTGGTCTGTAGCTACCGTGAATTTCCTTACATACAGATAAGACTGAAGTTTCTGCAGTCCCCACACTATGGTTAGGCATTCCTTTTCTACAACTGAATAGCATTCCTCCCTGGATTGGAACCTATGACTGAGATATACCACTCTGTACTCTTCTCATTCTGAGGAGACCTGGCTAAGTACAGCCCCCACCCCTTGGTTTGAAGCATCCACCTGCACAACAAATTCTTTGCTGTAATCTGGACTGGTTAACACAGCGGGTCCTCCTAAAGCTCCTTTAAGCTTCTGGACTGCCTTCTCACATGCTGGGTTCCACACTACCTTATATGGCTTGTTTTTCCTTGTCAGGTCTGTGAGGGGAGCAGCTGTGGTACTATAATTGGGGGCAAACTTTCTGTAGTACTCCTCTATCCCTAAAAATGCCCTCACCTTCTTTTTGGTAACAGGGGCAGGCTATGTCTGAATGTCCTAGGTAGAAGACCTATGCCATACCCACATGACATTTGCTGGGCTTACTAGTCAACCCTGCCCTCTGTAGTCTGCCCAGCACCTCCCTACTATGCTGAAGGTGCTCTTTGCAGGAATGGCTGTAGATGGCAAAATCATCTAGGTAAGCAAGGGCAAAATCTCCTGCTCCTGCTAGGATCTGATCTACCAGCCTCTGGAAAGTCGCTGGGACATTTTTCATCCCAAAGGGCATCTTTGTGAACTCATACAAGCCAAAGGAGTCACAGAGGCTGACCTCTTTCTAGCACTGGGAGTCAAGCGCACCTGCCAGTAACCCTTGGTAAGATCAATAGTGGTAAGATACTTAGCCCCACCCAGCTGGTCTAGGGTTTCATCTGTCCTTGGCATGGGGTAAGCATCTGACTCTGTGTGACTACTTAATTTCCTGTAGTCCATACAGAGCCTGGTGCTGCCATCCTTCTTTGGTATCAGCACTACTGGGGAGGCCCAGAGACTGCTGGACTCCTGAATTACCCCTAGTTCCAACATATCCTGTATCTCCTCTCTCAGAGTCTGTTTGACTCTCTCAGGCACCCTATAAGGGGCCTGCTTAATTGGCCTTTGGGGTTCTGTACCCATGTGGTGCTGCACCAGGTAACATGCCCTTAAACTCCTGTAACACTGCTCAGATTTCTCAAACCTGGATTGGGGATAGCTGCTGGGACATTGCTAACCCTTCCACTGGGGTGTCAGCCCATGTTTTACTGAGATCAATCACCAGATCCCTCTCAGACTCCTCCTGCCATCCTACTGCAAATGCTTTGCACAAGGGGCTCCCTATCATGGTAAGTTTTCATCATTTTAACATGGTACAATTTCTGCCCCTGCCTCCTGGCTATTAGTTTTACCATGTAGTTGACATTACTGACCTTCCTTACTACTTTATAGATTCATGGATTAGGTTCGTAGGTTCATAGATAAGTTTTAAGCTAACTGCCCTTGTGAGCCATTTTAAGCCTAGCCAATTATCCCTTGTGAGACTCAAACCCTGCACCTTGTGTTTGTAAGGCAAACACCTTAACCATTAGGCCACCATCTCAACTACTTATAAGGTTCCTCCCAGGCTGCCTGCAGCTTGTTGTGTCTAACAGGAATGAGAACCATTACCTGTTACCCTACAGCATACTCTCTAACTCGAGCATTCCTGTCATACCAGCCCTTTTTCTGCTGTTGGGCTTCTGCCAGGTTTTCCTGGGCCAAGCCCATCAGCTTCCTAAGCCTTGTCCTGAGATTTAGGACATATGCCACAACAAACTCCTTGTGGGATTCACACTCCCCCTCCAACTCATCTCAAATCAAATCTAGAGGTGTTCTCACCCTATGCCCATACAGCAATTCAAAGGGTAAAAACCTATGGATTCCTGGGGCACTTCTCTGTAAGCAAACAACAGATGGGGCAAATATTTGTCCAACTCCCTCTTAAACTAGTGTGCAAATTTCTTTAGCATGGACTTGAGTGTGGAGTTTAACCTCTCAACAAGACCATTAGTCTGGGGATGGTAGGGGTTGGTCTGTAGGGGCTTCACCCCACAGTGCTCCACAGACAAGCCAGCAGGTCTGACATTAAATTGGCACCTCTGTCAGTCAGTATTTCTTTTGAAAAACCTACCCTGCTGAAAATCTCTAACAGAGCTTTTGCCACCTTTCCTGCTTCAATGGATGACAGGGCCCCCACTTCAGGGTATCTAGTAGCATAATCTACTACCACTAGGATATACTTTCTCTCTGTGGAACTTGGGGTACTCAAAGGCCCCACAATATCAATAGCTACCCTCTGAAATGGCTCCTCAGTCACAGGCAAAGGCATCAAAGAAGCTTTCCCTTTTTCTCCTGCTTTGCCTACCTTTTGGCACTACTCACAGGTCCTACAGTACCCTGTTACATCTTTAGAAATCCCAGGCCAATAAAAGTTCTGCATAATATGTCTCTTTCTATGTTTTATGCCTATATGACCTGCAAAGAGAATATCATGGGCTATGGCTAGAAGTGCCAGACAGTAGGATCTGGGCACTATCAACTGCTGTATTCTCTCACCCTCTAGCCTCCCTCAGGGGTCCACTCTCTATACAGTAACCCTTTGTGCCACTATACAGATTCCCCCTTACCTTGAGTATTAGGTGCCTCACTAGGTATCTTCCTCAGGCCTTGTAATGTAGGGTCTGAGAACTGAGCCTGTCTCAACTCTCTCTTTGTAACCCTTTCCAGCTCCCCTTCCACAGGAAGTCTGGTATTCTCTGACAGTGGTGCCTCACTGTCAGCCCGGGTACTACTACTCACCTCTGCCCTTGCAGTCACTCTGTCCAAAGGAACATCAGTAGCCACAAGCAGCTGTGGCTCACCTTCATTCTCACTGCTACAAGGTAGCTCCCGTCCTGAAGTAACCACCTTACCAGTCCTGGCTGCAAGTGTGCGGTTTGTCTGGGTCTCCCCCAGGCTACCAGACCCACATGCTTGTCTCCAAGCCTGACAGCATGTAACTGCATGCACAGAGGGTACTGCATTATCAAAATCATTCCCTATCAGAACATCTGCAAGGATATCTTCAAGCACACCTACTTGCTGGCTTGCTTTTCCACCATCCCAGTCAAGGTGAACCATAGCCAAAGGTATTTGGAATGGGGTCCCTCCTAAAGCTCTGTCTGGAGTAAACTGCCCAAGCAAGTAGTGTTCCTCTTTAACCATTGCAGGTTTCACAATGGATAGGTCAGAGGCTGTGCCTCTCTTAGCAGTGGCCTCTTTCCCATCCCCTAAGATAGGATATAACCTCTAGTGGTAGTTTGGTACCCTTGTTGTCTCGAGACAACTTACTGCTGATATGTTGTCATTCCCACTTACTGGCTCTCCCACCTTTTGTTTCCCACATTGCCTCCGTGGGTATCTATATGCTGCATGGTCCTACTGGTTGCATTTAAAACAGTTAACCCTTGGTGCTGGATGTGTACCTGGACTAGTGGCTTCTCCTGCTACTGGTGGACTCTGTTGGGGCAGTCTGGGCTGCAGACCATAGGTTCCCTTAGACCCATGAGCAGCACTGGGTGTCCCCTTCCAGTGCAGAGATATCCTGCTTGCTAGGTATAGGTCTCTCTTTTTCTGCAACTCATCTGCAGTACTGCATTGTCTATCAGCTAACCCGATTCTCATGTCCTCAGGTAAAGTGCTAAGGGCTTGTCCCCTCACCAAAAGGTCTGCCAGACCTTCGAAAGTGGTGTCCTGACATCCACTCACCCACCTGTGAAAATAAGTGCTCAGTTCAGCAATATATTCACACACACTTTCATCTGCCTTGCATCTATGCTCACAAAACTTTTTCCTTTAAGTTTCAGGTGCTAACTTAAAGCATTCTAAAAGACCGTTTTTACAATATTATAATTTAAGCAATCAGTACCAGACATATTAGAAACAGCGGTTACAGCTTTATCGTGGAATAAGGGGGTCAAGAACCATACCCAGTGCCCTTGGTCAACATTATACTGTTTACATACCCTTTCAAACATATGAATAAAACTATCAAAATCATTCCCCTCTGTAAACTGTGGAAGAAATTTATTGACCTTTGTTGCTTCTGGGGTTCAGTTACTCCCTTCTCCATTACCTCCATGACTCTAGCAAAGAGTCAGCATCTCCTTTTCATGTTTCCGCTGCATCTCCTTCTCCTCAGCCTCTAGATGTTGCAGTTTCTCATTTTCCTCAGCATCTAGACATCTCAGTTTCTCATTTACCACAGCCTCAAGCTGTATCAGTTTCTCATTTTTCTCAGCCTCTAGACATCTCAGTCTCTATGCTGCTTCTATTTCCAAATGCTGGGCCTCCAGTTCAAGTCTCTTTAACTCCAGACAGATTTTTAAGTCCTCTGTGGAAAGGTTAAACTGTCTATTTTCTGAGAGTTGTACATCTCCAAGGCCAGCTTGGTTGTCCTCCTGATTGCTATTTTGTGATGCAGCTGTGACTAAAGCTCCAATCATGTCTGCTTTAGTCAGGTAGGCATGCACCAACACCGTAGCCTGGCGCATTTCAGCCAACTGGCTCCTTGTCAGCTTGCCATACTCCTCTGCTGACATGCTTGCCTGCTCTCCCTCACTAACTAAGCTAACAAAACAAAACAATTGTGATATGAACTCTGAATGTTCACTGAGTGGCTGATTGAGAGTACAAACACCTTCAGTGACCACTGGACGCAGCCTACAGGAATTCAATATCCACACCACTACAAGCCAATTAATATGTGATATGGCGATCCCACCACTGTCAACCATTTAATATGTGATGCCCCTGTACTGGCCCAGTAATCAAGGAGTCTCAATCCTCACCACTGGTAACACTGGGAGATGTACACAATGGGAGGATGACAAGTACACACACACAGTAAAGTGCAATTTCCCTTAAGAGCACACAGAGATCACAGTCAGTCTGTGGCTGTTTTCCCCCTCTTTCTCCAGATCCCCATTAAGACTTCCCACTGACACAGCTACAGAGTTGAGACCTTAGCCAGGGTTCCAAGCCAAGTCCTCTAACACTATCTCTGTCCAACCAGTGCTTCATGTCCCTGCAGAAGTAGCTGACACACACACACACACACACACACACACACACACACACACACACACACACCTGGGAAAGGTTGGTACAGATTTACTAGCTATGTCCCCTTCTGCCCAGGCTACAGGGTAGTTATCACTGCCACCAAAACCACTGCTTATCAGCTACTATAAGGCCCTTACAAAGGGTGTCCAATTCTACTCTGTGTAATGTTACCATTAATCCAAATGGTAGTCTAACCAAGCAAGGCTATTTAGAAGTGGCCTGTACAGTGTCACCAAATACATAAGCAAGTACTCTAAGAGCTTAAATATGTCTCACAAATATCAGCTACAAAGATAGGTTTAAATACATTTAATAATAAATAAAAGAAGAAGACAATACTTAATCAAAACAGTAATTTCAGAGTTCAAAATCACAGGAAATATTTTAAAACAACATTGCAGGGCAGTCTCAAATAAATACAAAAAACATCTAAACTAATCTTTACTATATTCCTGTATCTAAAAGAGATAATATTGACTAAAACTTACAGAGCAAGGCATGTGCAGATGTAGTAATGATGATGAGTGGATGTTCTTGCTAGGTCCAAGACAAAATACAAAATGCCCAGTCTCTCTCTGACTGAGTTCCTAAATTAATATCAAATATTATTGCTGGGCTAACTTGGATGACATCACTTTTGGTCACCTGACTTCAGTTTCCAGGCTAAAACAGAAACTAACAGAATTTAACAACTGTATGTGAAAAATGCATTATCTCTCAGATGTTTGCAGATCTTGGAAGTCATAAAACAATGAAATACTTTTACATTTTAAATGTGGTAATTACTTCTCTTTCAAGACAATATAAACACTTCTAGCTCTAGACATTGTGCCTGCTACACAGAAACTGAGAGATAACTTTTATAGCACAATTGTAACACAATTTAATTTCAACTTGTTAAAACATACATTGCAGAGGTATATAGTTTGCATGCATTTCTGTTCTTTCTAAGTCAGCAGGGCATGCTGTGGTTACATTTTAACTCAGGACATAACATATAGCTCTATATAAATCATATCAATATTCACAAATGACATAGAATTATTTACAAAATTCCAGATAGCTGGGCTGGCAATATTTCCCTATATCACAATAGTAAAACAGTAAAACTAACCATTTATATTCCTCATCATGAAAAGTGTTTTAGCTTAAAATATCAATACATACTTATATACGTTTTGAAGCTTAAAGTTTACTGCAAATCTTTTACTTAAAGGGCAAAGTGTTTCAGAAAATAAGAATCCTGCAATCAGAAAAAGAAAGTCACATATTTTTAGGCTTTTTAATTTTAAAAGCAGTTTTCCAGGAATTCATCTCAGTCTGTCTTTTCAGGGCATACTGTTCCACTCCATTTTTTCAGTATTATCAAGGATTTTATTTCTCTTAACAAAAGTGGATGCCTCCTCCAGTGTGTTTAATATGTTTGGTTTCTTCAGAAAGAAATTATTTGATCTTTGCAGGAAACACCAAAATGTTTTAATATTGTTCGTTTTAAGTTCCTTGATCATTGGTAAACAGAATTTTCTTTTACTCGTTACTTTACTGGAATAATCATTGTCAATTCTGGCTACATGTTCACCTATTTTAATAGGTGGTCTGGACTATGATGTTTTAATATTCAATATTTTCTAAGCTAGAGATGAACTTGACTATAATTGAACATGGTAGTGAGTTTTCCTTCTTTGAAGGTGCCCTCATTGATCTATGTGTCCTTTCAATTCCAAAAGATAAAATTTCACATAGATTTATCATTTTATGTAGTCAGGTAGTTAAGAAATGTATTCTGTTGCCTCTCTCATGTGTTTCAGGTATACCATAAATTCTAACATTATTTCATCTCAGTCTGTTTTCTAAGTCATTGAGTTTCTCTATGAGTCACTTATTTTGTTTTAAAATGAATTCAGTATGAGACTCACCTTCAGTTATTCTCTGTGATCATTTAAAGCTTATTTCATGCTATTGATTTGTGAACTTTGTTTTTTTAATAAGAATTACTAAATATTCAATCTTCTTTCAGATCTCTTCTTTGAAACTTTCTAGTTTGGTATCCAGTCTGTCTGTTTTAAGTAATACATCTTGCATACTAGATATTAGTGACTATGTCTTTTTCAACACAAGAATCCTGAATAACTTTTTTTGAGTGAATCATATTGAAGTTTCTTCTCTCTCTCTCTTAACCAAGCAGTTAAAATTCTGAGAGGAAAAATTACAGCTTTTGTAGAACTTGAAGCTATAAATCTTTTCTCTGATTATTAGTGAATGAAATTAGCTAACAATTGTCTCAAAATTTTAATTTTTTGACTAGTCAGACTTATGGGTCTGTAGTTCCCAGGGTCTGTTGATGACCTGCAGCTGTGTAGAGGGATGACCATTGTGTTTCCCCATTTTTTTGTGGCACAAAGCTACCTGGAGATGGTCCCAAAAGGTCATGTTTCAAGCTATTTATGGCACATCCTGGAATATTATTGGAGCCAAATGATGCTGTATTTGTGGCCTTAGATAGCCCATCTAGGACCTGCTCCCTACTGATAGTTCATGGGGCTTGCTTGATGGCATTTCCTGGGAAGGCAACTTGGGGAGAGAGGGGGTAAAAGTGGTGCTGAATTTGTCACCAGTAGATGTGATATATCTTCTAACTCTATGTGATGCCTTTTTGGCTTTAGACATAGCTAAAGAAAGCCTTGTGGTTGCCGTTTGCCTATGAGGCTATCGTTACTTCAAGTTGGTTTTAGTATACTTAATTTGCCTTCTTGATAGTTTGTGTAGCTTGATTAGAGTGTTTCTATCATGCTGTGCATAACACTTCCTAATTTTGCCTATGACTTTTTTTTTGTACAATCTGTTTATGTTTGTATTCCACTAGGGTGGTTTGTGTTTTGATTTAGTTCTGTGCTTATTTTTGGTATTGACAGCTATCTCTATGCCTTTATTGATATACTTGTACAGGGTTTCTGTGAATAATTCCACATAAGCAGATGTGTTCTCTGGGTCTGGTGGGGAGAGGGGCTTGAAATTTTACAGGTTATCATTTAGTAGTATAATAATTTCTAAATGTTACAGGGTTAGCCATGGTCACATTACTGAATTTTCTTATGAAAGAGACAGCTTTATTTTTTTACCTGAAATTTGTATTGTTAACCAGCTGTTTTTGGTTGACTTGCCTTGTGCTTGCTAACTGTTCATTTTTTCTCTTACATTATTACACAAGCCTACCATTGTATTTTGTAATTTGCTTTGCTTTTTTGATGTACATTGTTTTCATATTTTTGGAGCTTTTCTCCCCGGGCCTCTACTGAAAACGGATATATGTCCAGCTAGACTAGCCCGGTCAGCAAATGTAAAATAAATAAAATAAATAAATAAACTAAACTAGCAGTGGGTACGGCATTCTCCCATGTTTGTACTAGGTTGAGTATATTTGCACCCTTAGTGGGCATATGGACTATCTCATCCAAAGTGTTTATGTTTACAATGTCCAGGAATCTTTGGGCCTGTAAGTTTAGAATTATGTAAGTTTCCCAGTTTTTAGTGGGGTGGCTGAAGTTACCCATGAATATGGTATTGGGTTGAATAGTGCGGGCCTCCAGTAAGTTTAAGTACAGGTTAAGGGTTTGTTGTGTCATGTAAGGTAACCTATAGATTGCAAGGATATGATACAGGAGTTTGCCTATGGAAGCCTGGACATGGATAAGCTCAGAAATGTCATCCTGTTTGACTAGTCTTGAGTGATTGAATGAGTTTGTTGCTGATGTACACTGAGACACCTCTACCTCTGATCCCTGCCTGAGCAGTAGCTGGCCTGAATGTGAGGAAGGTATTGTAGCCCTGAACTGCCGAGGTGTTCTCTGTGGCTTTAAACAATGTCTCAGTAACATTCTCCAGGATGAGAAGTGCCTGGAGGGAGTGGAGTTTCTCGGTTCGGCTCCTGGCATTGAGCAGTAACACCTTCAGATTCCCTTGGGTAGTTTTTGCTTTGTCAGAAGATTTGCCAGTTTGGCATTGCCTAACAAAGGCACTATGGGGAGGAGAATATTTAAGCCAATATTCAAAAGTATAGACAGGATAGGTGCAGATCATCTTTGGCAAAGCAATGTAGTCTATTGCCATATACTACCATGTTGACAAATATTGTACCGCACTGGAATGACACTAGAAACTAAGAAAATGTTTGAAGTCAATCATATTTTGTACATATTGAGACATTATCCTTAGTGAAGGAAAAATGCTACTTAATGCTAGACATATACCAGCTTGGGACACATGTTTGAGAGCTCCATAATGTCTTTCTTCATATAGTTCAGTGAGCTATATCACAGGTCATTTACACCGACATGGACTATGTCTGAGTCAGGGTAATTAAATCCAGCCCTGTATTCTGGCCTAATGACTCGAGTGTGTGTGGATGATTTGGTGGATCCTGGTTCATGATAGACAACTAACTGTGATTCTCTCCTTATTCATCTTGGTGGGTAGGACATCTATATGTCTCACAATGGAGTCTCCTGTGATTAAAATATGGGTAGTGTTTCGGCTTACTTTATAGGCTTTGTAGTTGAGGCTGCAAAGGGTGTGTCTGAATGTGTTGTTTTGGATATTGTTTTGGTAGGGTGCTTTTGGGGTTGATGATTCTTTTGCAGGAAGAATATCTAAGAGGTCTTTGGGAGTTAGGAAGGTTGTTTTCTTTTTAAGTGCCTCAGCATATGTTGGTCTATGTTTTGGGTCAGTACTGTATGTGGTGGGTGTAATGCTTATGTTACCAGCAACCCGATTGTTATTTTGAGTGCTTTTGTGTTTGAGTCTTGTCTCCAGTGACAGTTTAATTGCATCTCTCACATACTGTATCTATTTCTTTAATGATTAATTGTTGTCATGAACACAAGGCAAGCCCTACATTGTCTCAGGATGCTCATATCTACCAACCTGTTAGCTGAGAAACTGGGTAAGTACCCATCCATGGTGTCAAGTCTTTTTAGGTAAACTACTAAGAGTGGTAAAGCAGGCTAACTTCAGAAACTTCTGAAGAAGTCTGTGGATACATTCTGATGAAAGCATTAAAACTGTCTCAATAAACTGGATTGGTTTGGTCTTCTGTGTACTGGCTGTACTCCTTTACTGATTGTTTGCATTTATACAAGACACTGCTACACGCCACTGCATGACTGCATGATGAGTAGCAGAATTTATACACTCAAATAAAAATGACTAAATCATCTAAAAAGCCCTCTGGTCAATGAAATAATCTCACTTTAAGCCTCCCTGTGTGTTTCCCAACTCGAACAAACCAGGCTACCTTGTCACTGCCACTAGAAATGCAGTCCCCGTCTTCTTAATGTGAAAACACTTTGGTTAGCCAAAAGTGAAAAAGTACCAGAAAGAAATCAAGCAAATAAGCTGCAACAAGTAATTACAAGGAGATTCTAAGGCAAAGAAGCCAGCAATATGGAATGTTGATTTCAAAGCAATCACACTTTAAAGTGATGAAATGCAGAAAATACAATAAGTAATTTGAAAATTTAGCAGCAGTCTTCAGAACAGCTTATAAAAGTCCAATGTTTCATTTTAGAGTACTTATTTTTGCCTGGATTGCTCCAGACTCAAGCCAAACACTTACAGAACATGGGCCAGGATGCCAAGCATTTGAACTCTGTAGAGTTGAGCAAACATGACAAAATACTAGAGTCTAAGGAAAGTGACTAAACTAACTAAAAGGCCCTCTGGCTAATTAAATGATCTTACTTTAATCCTCCCTGACTGTTTCTCAACTCGGACAGACAAGGCTACCTTTCTCCTGCACATTAGTTAGACAAAAGTATCGATTCCATAAACAAATCAAGCAACTAGCTACAGCAAGTGATTCTCACCTTAAGCCTATGTGTGTGTTTCCCAACTCAAACAAATCTGCCTACTTTTCTACTGGCACTAGAGTTGCAGTTCCAGTCTTCTTAATGTAAAAATAAAAACTTACTTAGTCAATAGTGAAAAGGTACCAAAAACAAATCAAACAACTAGCTACAAGTAATTAAAAGGCTATTCAAAGTTTGACAAGCCAACAATGGGGAACATAAACTTTAAGGTAATTTCAAAGCACACTAACAGTCTAAGGGCAACACCTTCCCAGTTTCATCTATTTCTATTTCTTTTTTGAATAAATTTAAACTTCACTGGTGCATTGTGGCTTTGGATTTGTTATAATTAATCTGTCAGTGCCCAGTAAGATGAGCAAAGGAGAACTGCAGGAGGGGAGGGCAGTTCAAAAGCATTCAAGTTTAACAGCACAACAGGAAAAAGATGAGGGGTAGAAAATAAAACTGATTTAAATGGCAAGATAGGTGCAGTATTTTAAATTTAGTTCAAATGTACTTCCCTGTACACAAAATGTTCGTTAAAATGCTTTGTTTCCAAGGTTCCAAGAGTACAAATATGAAGATGGGGGATTGCTGGTGTAAGATAAACTACTGGGGGGTGGATTTAATTACCACAAACTGTAGTTATAACTCACACAGCTGCCTAAAGCTGGCCTTTCATTTTAAGTTTCAAAAGTGACTAAACACAGAAATAGATGAGCAATGCTTATCTGGGAATGTTGTTCCTTTATTTCCAAATCATATGCCTGATCTCTAATCCAGCTCTCAGGATTTGGCTTAAACATAAATATACTTTCAGATTTTCTAATATTAACCAGACGCTTATTCCACATTGAAGGTGCTTTTTTGTCAAATTATGTATCCTTAACTATTTCTAATATTTGTACCTTACTGTACTTTGCCATTTTGACCCAGGTCATCTCTGAAAAGGATCACTCGACCAAGCTACTTACATGGTTAACAAATGTAAACAAGCAAACAAACAAACAATTTAGTACTATGGACATAGACTGAATATCATCATTCATCATTCTCTTTCGGCTTTTCCCGTTAGGGGTCGCCACAGCGGATCATCTCTTTCCATTTCTTCCTATCCTCTGCATCTTGCTCTGTCACACCAACTGCCTGCATGTCCTCTCTCACCACGTCCATAAACCTTACCTTAGGCCTTCCTCTATTTCTCTTACCTGGCAGCTCCATCCTTAGCATCTTTTTCCCAATATACCCATCATCCCTCCTCAGCACATGCCCAAACCAACGCAATCTCGTCTCTCTTGCTTTGTCTCCAAACTGTCCAACATGAGCTGACCCTCTAATATACTGATTCCTAATCCTATCCATCCTAGTCACACCGATTGCAAATCTTAACATCTTTAACTCTGCCACATCCAGCTCTGACTCCTGCCTTTTTGTCAATGCCACTGTCTCCAACCCATATAACATAGCTGGTCTCACTACCCTCTTGTAGACCTTCCCTTTCACTCTTACTGGTACCCGTCTGTCACAAATCACTCCTGACACTCTTCTCCACCCATTCCACCCTGCCTGTACTCTCTTCTTCACCTCTCTTCCAAATTCACCATTACTCTGAACTGTTGATCCCAAGTACTTAAACTCGTCCACCTTTACCAACTCTACTCCCTGCATCCTCACCATTCCTCTACCCTCCCTCTCATTTACACACATATATTCTGTCTTAGCCCTGCTGACCCTCATTCCTCTGCTCTCTAGAGCATATCTCCACCTCTCCAGAGTCTCCTCAACCTGATTCCTACTCTCACTACAGATCACAATGTCATCTGCAAACATCATAGTCCACGGGGCCTCCTGTCTGATCTCATCTGTCAACCTGTCCATGGACATAGACTGAATATAATGTTCACAATTCCACTCAAGGGTAAAGAAAATTCAAACACAGAAACGTATTACTCATAGACTGGCAAACTTAGTTGGAGCTTAAAAAATATTATTAAAAAAAAGAAAAAATCGCTCCGATGCACATATCTTTACTGGATTTCCAATAATTGAAGTAGTTGTTTTGTTGCCAGTTTTCTCTTTGTTATTTTAAAATAATTTTTTTGTCTCCCATAGCTGGCCATCAGTGGACCCCAGTGTCTCTCCTCAATTGTCATGTCTCCCTACTCCTGTTGGTCTTCCCTGGACTTAGTGTGATAAGGGCTGGGGCCAGCAATGAGAGCAAGGCATCCTGAGTCTGCATGATACTGCTTGCTAGGAGCATTATATTTTTTCCCTTTATCCCCTAATCATTCTTGTTGACATTTGATGGGCAGACATGCAATGGTAACGTACTGGCATATAATCTCATCTCTGTGGTAATTCAGCCAGTGTCCTCCACCTTTTCCCACTAAGGATAATCCCCCCTCCATGTCTTTTTCATAATTGGAAATTTTTATAGCTTCATATATTTTGGTACACTAAAACCATTCTGCATATTTAATTTCATTTATTAATATGATCTTCCAGCATGGAAACCCTTTGGGGATTCAAAAGCCCAGCTGAATGAGGAAAGAAAAATATTCCTTTATTTTTTTAAAATATGACTTACCCTGCCTGATTAATTATTGTGTAATACGTTTGACTGAAAAAATATAACTCTGAGGGGAACTCTGCAGCTGCACTGGCAACCGCAGATGGGGGAAGGGCATTTGAGTTCCTGAAGCTCTGTCTCCTGAATCTATAAAACACAGAGTTCCGGTCATCCCAATCTCCTTCTGGAGACTGGTGCATGGGAATAATGAGAAGTATGAGTGAAGTTCAATAAATGCGGATACATTGCTTTCGGCTCTGATGCTCCATATTTTATCCTCTGTCTTTAGGTTTGCCTCATGAAGCCTTTGGCACATTTCAGCTAATACACCTGATTGAATAATCAAAAGGAACCTCCTCATGTCATGTTAAATCATTGTCATTATATAATAATAATTACTCACATTTACCTATGGGTAGTGTAGGATTTATCCACTGCTGTCTTTCATTTGGTGCTCGAGATGTAATAGTTTCATTCTGATCACATGATGACACATTTTTGATGGATGCTTCCATCTAGTGTGTCTTCAGGCAGAATGTTTTGAAAGCCTGTAGATGGATTTGAAGCTTGGAGCATGAGCTTACAGCTTCAGTTGAAAATGTGTGAAACAGTTGCCTAATGAAGTTGCATTCTCATGTGGGCCTTTTTTTGGGCGATTCTTACCACACTACAAAGACATTTGCTACTAGCATATGGAAGAAAGTTGAAGCTGCAATGGTTAAAGGTATTTTTTAATCTCTACTAACAGGATATTACTGAATAAATCTGCTGACTTATGAATCAGTATTGGTTTATTCTTTGGCACTGCAGATTCACAACTGGACTACCCGAAAGATGCAACATCAGATTTACAGAGGGTTCCTGTTGTTCAATTGGCAGCACTTTTATCAAGTATTGTAGATTGAACAAAAACGAGTGGAACAACTTTTACCAACAGTGGAGTTTTCTCTTTTTTTCTACTAGTTTGTAACCTCAGAGTAGATATACTTAAATTCAAAAGGTTTGAGGGGTGACCCTCCAAGGTTCTGCAAAACTTGTTTCACTCCTTTTTTTTTTGATCAGCACTCAGTAGAAGGGATATCAAAGGGTCAGCACATATCCATTTAGAGATATGTGGAAATGTATATTAATGTTCAATATTGTATGCAAGTGTATATTATTGCACAATATTAGTGTGTAACAGTAGCTCTAGAAATATGCACAGGTGTTTTACTATATTTAATATTAATTCTTAAGAGGTATATAACTGAAATATCTTGCATATATATATTTCCTTAAATTGCCAGCCACTATGTTCATTATCCCTTGAGATTCCATGTTAGTTCTGGTCTCCTTAACATTCTTTCTTTTTTTTCCTTTTCTCTTTTTTTGTTTGCTTTTCAATGAGGTCACAGTCTCAGTGATGATGATGATTTATTTTTTTATTATAGCAATAACCCATGCCTGGGTGTGGGTAATGCGGGATTTAACCACGGTTGGCGTGGTTTGGTCCCGAGGGCGAAGCCCGAGGGACCAAACAAAGACAACCGTGGTTAAATCCCGCATTACCCACACCCAAAAGTGGGTTATTGCTATTATACTATGACATTATTTAACAAAAGAAACAATTACTTTTCTTAAATAATGGCATTGTATAATGCCTCTTTGCTGCCCTTCCGCAGCTGTCTGGCATCCGCGGCAGTTCTGATGTACTGCGCATGCCTACACAGTACATCAGAGCTGTGGCCAAAAGCAACGGAGAAAGCAAGATCTCCGTTGCTTTTAACTTCGCTATGTTAAATGGGTTTAACATGGCGAGACAGCTTTAAAATAAGCAACGGAGATGTCCGTTGCTTATTTTAAAGCTGTCTCGCTATGTTAAACCCATTTAACATAGCGAGACAGGTTTAAAAAAAGCAACGGAGAAAGCAAGATCTCCGTTGCTTTTTACACACTGTGTCACTATGTTAAAGGAGTTTAACATAGCGAGACAGCTTTAAAAAAAGCAACGGAGATCTCCGTTGCTTTTTTAAACCTGTGTCGCTATGTTAAACTCTTTAACATAGCGAGACAGTGTTTTAAAAGAAGACTTATACTAATGGAAAAAGTCCGGGCGACCGGACCTTTTTCCATTAGTATAAGTCGATTTACAACGTGCACGCTGGCCAATCAGCGTGCACGTTTTGGAATATTAATAGGGGATCATGGTATAATTCAAATTGTTTACAGGGTAGAGTGCTGATCAGTTCTGAACAATTTCAGTCTCAGCCAGGGCAATGTTGATGATGATTATAATGCCATCATTCCTTACATTTTTCTCCGTTTTTCACATGCCTTTGCCATATCTTATCCCTTGACATATCTTTTTCCCTTTCTGCAACTGATCATTAGCTCCCCCACCATTCTGTTCCTGATTCACTGGCTCTAACAGACTTTCTCAGTCTTTCCCTGGGCTCAGTCCAACTCTGGTCTGGAGCCAGTGAGGAAAGCAATGACACTGGTGTAGCTTTATACTCCTGTTCCCTAGTAACAGCCACGGTGGCTCTGTGATTGCTACCATTTGGAGGTGCTTGTTTGCTTCCAGTCATGTGCAGCCTCTTGACTGAGAGATTCACCACTTATGTAGCACAGAGATGGCCAGGCCCACATGCTGTATATTGCAGCAAGCCTTTAGGTTGCCTGCCTTCCCCAGGATTGGCAAACCAAGATAAGTAGCTCACTTCCATCCTCCAATGTGACCACCCCAGTGCCAGTACCTCTAATCCTACATGGGTCACCTGCGGCTCAGTAAGGGCATTAGTTTGTATCTTTGAGATGGACCTGCTTACCTCTTGACACATCTGTCATTTGTTTGGGTGCTAGCCCATTATCTGTTAATAAAATCTACTTCAGCAAACAAATCTACTCTTTTTTTAGGTCATTCCTTTCTTTCACTGCTCTACGTTTTTATCATATACTTCACAGACTTTTATCTTGCATTCTTTCTGTAACAAATCTCTCTCTTACAGCTTAGTTCTAATCTTAACTCTGTACTTCTGAGTAGTTGGCTTATCTGTTAATTTAAACCTACCAATATATTGTCCTTATTCCTGTGCATAGCACAAATATCATAGCTTCTTTCGTTTTCGTTTGTACTCTTAAATGTGTATATCAGCAGTACATTTGGCGCACTTTCTTTCTTTCCTTCTTGTATTGAACTTTATTATATTGATGTTACAAATTATTTACCACTAGTGTTTATGGAATTTTATATCTTGAACAGTCCACATACATCCTCTCTTGAAAAACAAGTTAAAAGGATATACGACAATGAAATTTCTGGTTAACAGTAAATGCTGTAGAAAAGGTAAAACTAGCAATGTTGTTCAGCAGAAGAGTTCTACAGTGGAAACAGTCAACACATTCAAAGCTTATACATCGGTGTTATAGTATAGTATAATGCAGAAAATCTGGACTTAAGATTTTTCTCTACATTTTCAGAAACATCTTTTCATATTTTAGAAACAGTGCAACACAGCTTACAACACCAGCAGCAGTTTCATTCAGCCAGACTTGGGTATTTGTAAAGTAGCAATTAATTATTTTCCATGTGAGTGTATTTTTTTGTTTATTTTTATCCTTTGAGAGGAAGACATATGAAAAAATATGCATATCTGTATAATGAGCAGTGTAAACAATACTGAGTAGCTCTCAGGCCATACAACTTATACTGGGTGTCAGTGATATTTTTCACCAGCTGCTACATGTGCGGTGAGCAACAGTCTCATGCAAAAATTCTGCACACCCTGCTAATTGTATATACTAGCTCCAAGATCTCACAAAATTGGAGAAAAGACGTATCTCCCTACCCTGACAATTATGCAGGCTTGCACAATTGTTGATATCTGTGTAGTCAACCAAATATTGTTGAGTAAACAGATGTCAACCAACTATAGAGTTGTCAAATTTCAGTTCACTCATATATATACACATATGAAAATCCACATACACATTGAGAGAGAGACTGAGTGTGCAAAGAAGCAGTGAATGCTAGATCTTATTTTATGAGCAATTCCTGTTATTGGAATTCCTTTGTTTTTCCAACTGAATTTAAATATGTTGAATGTGTTTGCTTTTTTTATTTTAGGGTAGAGCACTGGATATTGCTGGTATATGCATATTCTTTTAATAAAATACCATTTTTATGAGGGCTTTTTGTGAGATATTTACTGTCGGTCTGCTGCTGTTTGAAGTAAGGAACATGCAACTTGCTGTGTCTTGTCCTGTAATGAGTTGTACCATATGACTAGCAGCACTGTTTTTTCACATAGAGTTATGGTCTTTGATTGTCTACAGATACTGTGCTGCCCCACAGAGGAGGAAACCAGCTAACTGGAACACTAGATGGAAGTAGGCAATGCTGCTCAGAACAGGCAGTTTAGATGTGGACAGTCTATCTGCACCCCCCCCCCCCCCCGTCATACAGGAGTGCATTCAATGGCATCTGGCACAATCTGCCATAAAGAGTAGCTCTCTTTTTTTTCTGTTCAGATGATGTGACAGACACTAGCATAGAGAAGGAGGAGGTTGAGAGGTACCTGGCTTCCCTTAGGGAGGATACAGCAAAACAGGCCATTTGAGATCACTGTCCTTAGAAATCTGGTCAGTATGTTAGAACACCTTTTACAAAGATATTCAGCAGATCACTGGCTAGTGTAGAACTGTTGGAGGAATGGAAGAGGCCGAGTGTGGCATCCTTGTATTGGGGAGGGGGAAGAAAAAAGTTTAACAGTTGTTAGCCACCCCTGCTTAAGTTGCAAAAGTTAGTTATCTTGCTGGGCAGTAAAAGTGGCAGTACTGACCAGCAGAATTAAAAATAGCTTTCTTTCTTCTTGCTGTCTGTGCCAGTAATCAGATTCTGACTTCTACATTTGATTAATGCCAGATAACTGCATCTCAGAGTAAAAGGAATACCCCAAGATATGTGTGGTTACACCTCAGCAGAACCTCATCAGTATTGTACGTACCACCTTCCAGCTACATCAAGAAAGCAAGATTGTATCTGTTATTGTTCTTTATAAAAGCGAGTTGCACAATAAAACATTGAAATCGTAAATCTAAAATGATATTTAGTCTATGCATTTTGATTTGTTATGCATATTAGTGAAGCCATTTTGAATGTCATCCAATCATACCAGTTAACTATCCAGAATTTCACAGAATGTATACATTTTTGCCTTATATTTTTGGTCTGTTCCTCATAAAATTTCTAGTTTTCTGGAAAACCAGTAAGGGTTGAATTCATTAAATAGTGACAGACATTTGAGTTTCAGACTTCATAGCCTTTAGAAAGTGCATGCTATTACAAGACATGTTATTCTAGCACATTTCTTAGTTTATAAGAGCAATATTTAACATTTGTCTCTGATTTTAGGCCTTTGTTCTTTCATTGTATTTGACTTTGGCCAGAATTCTTAAACTAAGAGGTTGAGAGGTATACAGTCAATTGCATGAAAATGTTTTTTGTTTGTTTTTCCTGTGCAACTCGGCCTTATGTGTAGCACCTGGTAAACAGCATTGTTCCATGGTAGGCACTGCTGTATTGCTATTTTGGCACAATAATACATTATATTAATTCCATTCTAGAATGTTCCATATGTTCTTCTTTGTAATTCTTTGTGCAGCAATAATACTTTCGCACTTCTACAACTGAACAGTTGCATGTACTCCATGTCCTTACGCTTTGCAACATTGTTTTGTGAAACTGTATAAAGCATATAGTATACAATTATTGTTTTATAGCTGCCTGTAGCTAATTAGACCTCATCGCCCCTAATTAAGTTTGAGATCTTTTGCAGAATGTAGTCTACTACATGTGCCGATGAGATATATAGCTCCTACGTTACTTAATAAGGGGACCACTCACTAATCTGGCTGCACTATGAGCATTTATTTGTCAAAGGATCCGTGCAGTATGCAAGGTTCTATATTACATGAGAGAGCACCAGACAGCTTCTTATGATGTAGACAATCATAGATCTGTCTGACTAGACTGCAGTCAGTTCTATAAAAGTCCATTCAGCTGGGACTATCCACCCAAATGACATTTAATCAACAATGTTTTTAAATCTAGTGGGCAAAGCTCCTATACTTCTAGTTAGGGAAGACCCTCTGTGCATCTTTTCACTACTATAATATGTACAAACGGCTTCAAAACTCTTTAAGTAAGTCACATTTCACTGTTGAATAAGTGTTGTTTATTTGGCTAGCACCAGCTGAATTGGCTCAGACAGAGCTATCATTATTTAAGAGTTTAATACTGGAAGACATCCGATGGAAGTTATCCGTGGTACGACCTACAATCATGAAATTCTAAGTATGTTGCAGAGCAGAAGGTGCTTAGTATTACCATAGATAACAACAGGCAAGTGCATTAGATCCCTATAATCATTTAGTTGTATGGCTCAAGACATACTGCACAGGACGTCCATGCTACACACCTGTATTTAAGTAGCTACAGCATGGATTGTGCTACATAATTCTGCACTTACCTAAGTAATGTTTCTGTATTATAAGCAGTGTAGTGCTAAACTATACAGCCAAAATGTGATAATCTGTTCCATGCGTCATCTTAGTACGTCAGCATTTCAGAGACAAAAAAGCAGCCAGGTATAATGATTCAGTACTGCAGTACACAGATTCTCCTCCATATGCAAAATGTTTTATACTCTGAGGCTTTCTATATATGTTGCTGTGATATGTCTTTAGCAGTCAGATGTGGTTCACAAAGAACATTATTGTTTTTACTGCTGGCCTTTCAAAATATTTGTGTATTTATGTGGCATGTTCTTAGTACATGTGAGTAGCCATCAATTATAGCAGTACAAACTAATGTGGACAACATGACATGATTCAAAGAGTTTCTCACTGGATTATGTGCCTAACAACTGCTTAATGTTTCAGTTCCATACATCTATAATTTGGGGCAGGGGACTTAGCTATTACCATAACTTTCAGCTGTCCAGATTTTTGTAGAATTTTCAGATTTTGCATCATATTTGTAGTCTCTTCTTCATTAAGTCTTTCAGCTTTTCCCGGTTAGGGGTCGCCACAGTGGAACTCCGGTCTGCTAATGATTGGCAGTGGATTTTTACTTTGCCGAGTTGCCAGCCCGATGCCCAACCTTCAAAGAAGGCATACCCATTAACCCACACACCTACCTGCATGTCTTTAGATGTCATTTGACAGCGGGGAGGACATGCAGACTCCACACACAAGGCATTCCAGCCGAGAATTGAACGGGAGACCCCCTTGCTGCGAGGGGACAAAGCTAACCACTGCACCACCATGAGTCTCTTCTTCATAAGATTTGTAATTTTCCAGCAATTCATTGAGGGGGAAAGTCAATAACAGTGACAGACATTTAAGTTTCAGACTTCATATCCTTCAGAAACTGCATACTAATGCAAAAGCTATCATTCTCTTAACTTTCTAAGTTTATAAAAGCAATACGTAAAATTTCTCCCTAATTTCGACCCTTTGCCCCCCCCCCCCCATTATTTTGGCTATGTCCAGATTTCTTACTCCTAGAGGTTGAGAAGTATGGTCACTGTTGTTCAGCAGAACTTGACAGACAATTGCCTAACTCTGTTTTCTGTACTTTTTCACAAAATCTTTACAATAAAAAATAAACACCTATGCACCAGTCCTTGTGTTTCCTTGATTATAAACAGTAGTACGTTATTTGGTAAAATTACTAAAAATGCAGTCATAATTATTTATTTCGCTGCCAACGCAGGATTGTCACAAAAATGCATTAAAAGTTACTGCCACTAGCTTTATGATACAATACTCTACTTCTTTACCTCTGAATCCTCTCCATCACAAGACTTCACCATAATTGATTACAATACCTACTTTGTAACTTGAAAATTCCCCCCAAAACATCCATGACTATCCTGTAGCGTCACACTCTATAGCTGTTGGTGTTAAATCAGAGTATGTCTGATTTGCATTTTGTTTTACTGAGGATGTTTTTGCATTATTTCCTGGACTGCTGTTAATTTCCTAGACTGCTGCTAATGCTCCATTTTACTCTGTACTTTCTCTCTATATATATAGAAGAGAGGGATATGGATATGAGTGTGTATATGTGTATGTATATGCATATGCATGTATATTTGGATATTATACTGCTAGTTTAGCTTGCATGCTTATTCAAGGTACTGTTGACATATCTGCCCTTCTTTTTCCTCTTCAGTTATTTTAGACAGTTTCATTTTAAGTTCAATAGGCATATATTAGAATTCATAGCTGCATACTGGAAAAGGAATAATCAATTTAGACACATGCTTTGTCTTTCATTTTTTTTCTGTCTTCCACTGTGGGAATACACTATGCTCTACTTAATTCAGTGCAATGCCATAACCTCTAAGAAACCCTCCTGCACACTATCAAAAACAAAATCTGCTGCTTCACCACTGACTCACTCTCTCATGAACTCTCTCGTGAACACCACTGCCAGACCTTCAAAATAAAATGGCTGCCAGTGCAGCACAGGGTAGACCTACTACTAGACTGTCTCATCTTTAGACTTCTCTAGCATAACTTATTTGAATCACTAACTGCCAAACTTTATACCAGACACACACAGTACAACCTCAGATGCTTGACCTAACAGCTCTCCTTCCAATCCCAACAAACCAGGCTACACTGCATCAACTTCCGTTTCTCAATCCTTGTTCCTAAGCTATGGGAATCGCTCCCACTTAAAGGAATGACAATCCCCCTTCCCCACCTTCAGTGCTGAACTTAAAAAAAAAAATCCCCCACACCAGGTCAAATTGCACTTGCCACACAGCAGGCCACATCACTAGCCTTACTCTCTCTCAGCTACTAACACCTTTTAACTGCATCCCCTCACCTTCACCTGCCTCGACTGTCATTACCCCCACATTATTCTTCCATCATGAAAACATGAAATATAATCAAGTAAAATTGTAAAATGTGCATTTCTCTCATAATTGTCTCTACCCCTTAATTGTTACAATATAGTTTTTGCTATATTTTGTTACTTTCTGTTCTGTTTTTGAAATTTACAGGTTGCTGTCTTTGAGTTTAATTTTTTATTTTGTGAATTATTTCACCCACACAGTACCCACAAATTGTAAGTTTTGATCAGTATACTAGTAAACAAATGTAAAATAAAATAAAATGTTGCCAAAATAACACACACCCTGGAGGGCATTACTGTGCTCAGAGAATGCGCTGTCTGCAAAATTGTGTTTTACTTATTTATTTTACTACTATATTATTTTTTTTATATATTTTTGATGCAAAATAGTTCCTCTGCCTAAGGTTTCAAACTTGCTGTATTATATGTTAATGGTTTTGAAGAATGTATTTTACATCCAAAATATTAACACTTAAAATATTTAGATATTTACTTTATTTTTTGGTCCCTTACTGCTAAAACATTTTGTTTGTTGCCAGTCATTGGAGATATAAGTTATTAAATAATGACATACATTTGAGTTCCAGATGTATTTCCTTCAGAAATTCATGCTAATACAAACCCATTTATTTAAGCATTTGTAATTTTATAGAGCAACAACTAAAATCTGTTCCTATTTTTCAGCCTTTGTTCTCCATTTATTCTAAGCTAGATCCAGATTTATTCAGCTGAAAGGTCCAGAGTTATACAAACCACTTTACTGCTGCTGCCAGTGGTCGATCTCACTTACTCGCTCTCTTTTTCACACACACACACACACACACACACACACACACACACGCACACACACACACCTGCCCCAGAAAATGCATGGTAACACAAATCATTTAAAATGTGTTTCTGTTTTCAGCCTTTGTCCCGTTTATTTTAAGCTTATCCAGATACCTTTATTTAAGCGAGATAACTTGATCTATGCCAGCATACCTCTCAACTATGCAGACTTTTGCAGAATGTTCAGATTTTTGCCTTATATTTTTAGTCTGTTCTTCATAAAAAATATATTTTTTGATAAATCAATGGGATAATCTAAAGATTAAAGTCATTAAATAATGACATGGAGATTTTTGCAGAATGTTCAGATTTATGCCTCATATTTTTGGTCTGTTCCTCATAAAAATGTGTTGTTTTGATAAATCACTGGGATGATTTAAAAATTAAAGTCACTAAATAATGACATGCATTTGAGTTTCAGACTTCACGTCTTTCAGAAAATGCATGTAAACACAAACCCTGTTATTCTAGCAACTTTCTAAGGTTTTTTAGAGCAATATTTAAAATGTGTCCCAATTTCTGAGCATTTGTCCTCCCATAATGTCACGCTTTGTCCAGATTTCTTATGCTAAGAGGTTGAGAGGTATGTTTAAGAGGTCAAGTGGTACACAAACCTCTTCACTGCTGCCAGGAGATCACTCAGTCGCTCTCACTCTTCACTCACTCTCTCACACACATGCACGGAATCTCTTCTGCTTTCATTCATGTATTCACTCACACATGCAGACAGAAACAAAAACACACATACACACACTTTTTTTCTGTTTTGTTCAATCAGTCTCTCTCTCTTACTCACATACACTCTCTCACATGCACATACATGCTTTAAATTTTTTTTTATTTCTTATTTTATACTTAAACAGCAAAAGTACGGCCATTAGTATTTTTCAGTCAGGCTCCATGGCAGCTTGATATGATACCATGAAGCAGCAGCCTTGTTTTTCAGTGGGCATTACCTGTATATTATCTCCCTGCTGGAGAACATTCATTCTCCAGTTAGGGTGTAATCTACATGTCGCCCATTCTCTAATATGCCTTATCACACATCTGTGTATGCTTTTATTTATCTTCCTTTTCACATAGTTGTCTAATCTATTATTTGTAGATTGGCCATTTGTGCACAACATTTTGCCATTGCATAAGCCTTATATGATATCACTTCACATCTTAATGTTTCTTGCCTGAGGACTTTTTATATAAGGAAACACACTGCAAGTGTCTAGATGAAATTATGACCTGAGTGAAAGGTGTGAGCTAAAAGCATTCTGGAGCTTTATGTGACTGATATATTGATAATTTCAGAATCAGAGAGACTAAAACCAATTATTTTCCTTCACATTCTATGTGCATTTCAAAAGTGTAACAGTTTCCTGTCTTGCCTTATAAAGCACCGAGTGTGTGAGGTTATTTCCTGTTTTGCCTTATAAAGCACCAATCCTGTGAGATTACCATTCCAGAATTGATTATTGTATAATTTATTTGCTTTCTTCATATGACAATCAGCAATAGTTATTGTCTTAATATAAAGACTGTTTCATATTTAACGTCTTCTTTTTGAAACGATATCTATGTATATAAAGTAACAAGAGTGCCCATATTTCCTTATTGTTACATATTTAGTAGTTACTACCATGTAGTATTACTGTTTATAGTCTGTTTCAATTATATCAGTAAGGAACGAATAAATTACTAGATATACAGATGCCCAGATTCAGTATGTTGTGATTTTGTTCCATTTACTAAAAGCTATTTTTTTCAACTGTTAACATGCTAGTGTTCTTTTAAAATACAGGAAAAATCATTTAAACTTGTTATATTTCTAGTGTTCCTGAGAACAAGGGCACATAGTTCCTTTGAAGGTGGCTATATACTATTATAATAATTACTGTGCACCCTGACCACGTTGATAACAATCCTGAGATCGGGCACTAATGCAATCATATTCTCTGATAATTTAATCATTTTGTTGAGCTGATCTGTCCTTTTTATTACGATTATTGTCAGCACGGGTGTTTCATTCCATCATCAGAAAATAAACATCATTTATCATACTTGCAAAGATTAGCTGCTGACAGATTGAGCTCTGCTTTGCATAAATGTGTATTAACGTAAAGTCTGTCTGAACAGGCAGATAGAGAAGTCTATTCTTCCTAACATTGATTAGAAAATGTCATTATCAGTTTAAGTGATGTTTTATCACGGCTAATACAAATGTGCTAAAAGGTCAGGTTATTGTGGATATTTTGCTCATAATTATGGATACAAAAATGCTATTGAGAGATTATTTATAAATTTTCTCCACAGAGGATTCCTTGGTTAAAAGCTGAAGCTGCCCAATTCATTTGAAGGATTTAATTTCAATTGCAGTGGGTTTCACTAAAGTGACCGTTGAAAGTTACTCTCCGGCATTACAAACTGTAGTGTTGGTTTCTCTTCTTTTGTTTCTGAAATGCTAGCATTGAAAATATATGCAGTTTTCTGGTGTACTGCTTACTTTTTATTTCATGAGTTTATTCTGTTTGTAGACTTCATGCTTGTGTTATTGATATTTCCTTAAGTTATATCTCTTTGTTCAGGAATTACCAAAGTGAAGTATTATTATGGGCTGGGGCATAATCTCTCAAGAAAATATTCTTATAGCAATTAATGGTTTACGCTTACAGTTCAGAATTAAAAAATATATATTCTGTGTGAACAAAACAGAATTTGAAAGAATTAATGATATTCCATATTAACTCGCATTGTTTCCACTAATCCCTCCTGGATACAATTGCTGAAGCATTAATGAGGGAGATTAAAAAAAAAACATAAGTGCAATGCATTTTTTTATATTTCTGTGGCTAGTAAGTCATATATGCTTTCCTACAGAGTATCTATGACAAACTAATACCATGTAGAGGTTTGTGAACAATAATTTCTCAGTAAGGTAGCAACATATCACCAGTGACATGATAAAAAAGAAGACAACATGCACAGCTATGTTTTCTGTTTTCTTTCTGGGCCAGACTACTGCTTCTCCCGGGCTTATAATCTTTGTTATGATTTGTTGCAGAACACCTATTCTTCTCTGCCACATGCATATCTTATTTGAAGGTTCAGTCATGGCCCTTTTCTCTTCAGGTATTAAGTTGCTGGCCTAGTGGGAGATACCCTGCCAACAAAGTGTAAATAAATGCCTATGCAGATCCATTCAGCTTTGTGTGCATAGCTCCTAGTTTATTGTTCACACCATTTTTGTACCTGTACTTTTTGTCCTTTAAATCTTAGCATACAGGATTAACTCTCTAAACTGTTTATGAGCAGCTTCATATTGTTAAGGTACAGGATTGATTCCTTCCACCTCCGTTTGCTTACTACCTGACTCTAAGTAAGCCACTTGACTGGACAGTGTTCTGAGCCCCCCCCCCCTTTCAGAAAAGGGACACGTGTTCAGTGGGATTACCTGGTTAACAGATGTATGAATAAAAAAATGTATGTTGGCAGAAATGAAACTGTTAGAATTATGCGCAGTATTCTAAGCCAGCCCTCATGAGAAATTTGTACAGAGGTGACAAAGGTTTAGCTTGTCTGATGTTTATACCACCCCCCATTACAAGCTGCCATACAGTTTGACTTCACTAACATACAAATATCATCAATCTTCTACTATTGTTGCTGTCACTACTATATTAGTATTCAAAAGTGAATTTCTGAATACACGGTTCAGAATTCCACAATTTGCCATATTCCTTAATAATTAATCTGCCACCATCCTTTCTACCTTATTGTAGTTCCAACTTGTTTCAGACATTTTACCATTCATAGGAAAGTATTATTTCTTCTTCTTCTTCAGCACAACAATTCTGATAATAGAAATGATAAGGAAATCTATGCTTAATGTTTCACATTGCAGAAACGTTCCTAACCCTGTATAATGTCCTATTTCATACTACAACCTGCTTTTATAGCATTTGCTTACCATTGTACCATTCTGAGAGAGTTTGGCTTTGGTTAGGAGGTTAGTTCTTTTATTCACTATTTTGAACTTATTCTTGGCTTGGTGCTTCAGGATGGTGTGTCCACCTTTGATTTGGTTGTGTAAGCTGTTTCATGGCTTGGACTCTTCTTTGTCTGGTTTGCATTTGCTTTACCTCAGTTGCAGCCCCCCTACATTCTTGAAATGGTGGAAAGCATGAATATGCATATAGTCTCTGTTGACCAATTTGCATGCCAGGGATAGACATACTCTATAAATGCATATATAACTGTTTATGCAGGATGTGTCCATTGGAGGCCTGATGTTCCTCAGTGACAGAAATACAGCACAGTATGTGTGAGTACTCTGTGCAAAAGGTACTAGACACTGTGTGTTTGCAATGGCATCTCACGTAACTCTTTTAGTTGATCATACGCAGACAAGGGGGCAGTAGTAACCTGTTATGCAGTTGTTCTTAGTTATAGCCCTGATGGTCCCAGGCAATTGTAATGCACATGAGTATGTATGCATGCACCACGCAGATGATGTACTAATGTCTTACATGACTAGTATTTGCCAGAACTTACCTAAGACTTCCCCAACAGACATCCATGCAGTCCTGACCAGTCCAGCTCCAACATCCAGTCCACCGTCAATTTGGTACTGAACTTATGTCCACTGAACCCCCCCCTTCTCTGACCACAAGGGCATTCCTAATATTCTTATGGACAAATTCTCTTTCAGCTTCAGTCGACCCACTCTCACCTCTGGCCTCTCCATTCCCCCTCACACCCACCTCCTTCCTGAGATCAAGTTGGATTAAGTCCTTTTGACTTCCAAAAGTTGAAAATACTACCTCCATGGATGTCTGATGAGAAGTGCATTGTCGCACCTAACAAAACCCCTCCATCAGCTCTTCAACCTGAGTCTTTCCTCTGGTTATGTCACAGAGATGTGGAGAATGGCACTTGTACCATTGCATAAAGGTGGTCCCACTTCTAATCCTGGGAATTACAATCCTATTAGTCTCAGTAGTATTATGTGCAAGCCTATGGAACATATTACAGCTGAACTAATAAGCAATGATATTGGTGGTCTTATATCCACGGATGCACAAATCTGGCTTTGCAAAAGGCAGATCATGCCTGCTCAACCTAGCTGAGCTCTTTGTAAGGGAAAAAGGGCATACAATCGATATTGCTAATTTGGACCCAGCCGAGTCCTTTGATACTATCCGCAATACTGAGATTATTGACAAATGCTCCCAATTCAACATTAAACTATGCTTATTTTGCTGGATAGGTAAATGGTTTTCTGAAAGAACCCAGATTTTGTTTTATTTTTTTTTTAGTGTCTACATCATCCTTAAGGCACTCCTGCACAGTGCTGCATTTCCACAACTGGTGTGCCAGCTTCTCCAAACTCCTCCTCTTTCTGTTGGAGACTGGTTGTGGACCCTAAGGGCATCCTAAGGATCTTGGCCGTCTTCATTCTGTTGCTTATTCTGACTACCCCCCCCCCCCGATCGCATTTCCTTGGTGATTGTCATGTGGCAGGCATGCAATGGCAGAGCATGCAGAATGTTATCCTGACTCTCCAGCAACTCCGCTTTGCCCACCACCCCACCCCTCTGGAACAAGTCCTCCTCAAGCAACTTTCCCAGCCTCCACCAGATATCACAGCAGGGAATGCTCATATAACTGCCCATGCACCCCTGGGATGGACACATCCATCCCTCCATTTCTTCTCCATCAGTTACCTTGGCCACTGATTAAACCTTGTACTACACTCTAATCAGGGCTTTATCCTTCTTTACCATCAGAGTGGCAGACAGAACCTAGACTATTTTTCAAAACACTTTGGGTAGCTTTGCTATCCGGTGCCCCACTTCCACACCAGGTATACCAGGAACTCTGAACACTTCCCCCCACCCCAGAACTTTCTCCACTTTCTGCTGGGCCCAGTCATGGAACCAAAGGGCATCATGAGGGGCTTGGTTATCTACATTCTGCTTTTTTTTGTAATGAATTCATTTATTTATTATGCCCTTCCACTATTAATGTCAGAGTATTTACTTTAGACAGAAGAATGTCACCAGTGATATTGCACAGAGCTCTATCCACCTCTTTGGTATATATTTTTTCTGACAAAAAGCAATCATCAAATGAGTACAGCTAACCAAGTTTGCTGATGATTGCAAACTGGGGACAGTTATCAAATCCCATTCTGATACTCAAATTATCCAGCGAAGGCTAGATCAAACAAAGGCTAGGGTTTACTCTCAGTGTCAAAGAAATGCAGCATATTTCCTTTAGTAAACTTAGACTTTTACTTCCTACTACATATTCCACTTAAATTTAATATAGTCATTAGCGACTTGAGTATGTATGTTGATAACAGATTGTGCTTTGACAACCATATCTTAGTGGTGGTTAAATAAATCCTTCAACCTTGTACAGCATAGTCTTTGTGGTACCTCCTCAAGGTGCCCAGAGTACAAGGTTTGATTCCTTCCACCTTCATTTACCAACTGTATGAGTCTGGACAAGTCACTTAACCAGATAGTATTCTTGGCTAAGTAGCCCAAATGGACAATTCATCCAGTGTGCTTACCTAATCCACAAATAGTTAAAAACAAATAAATGCATACATACATACATACATACATACATACATACATAACTAAATAAATTAAATAAACAAATAAATAAATACACTTTAAAAACAGATAGGATGACTGGATAGGTGATCTCAAATTTTTACTGGGGATATGTGGGAGAAGTTTACTTAATGGGGGACTTTGTTAGCCTCCCATGGGTATTTAGTAATGTGCCTGCTGGCAATGTTTTGTTGGAGCAGCTCCACTGACCAAACTATCTGCAGCTATGTCTTATATTCTTTTCTTTCATATAAGACCATGTTGTTGATCCTGAGACACATCTGTTGTACTGTCCAGTTCTGTCCACCTACAGCATTTATTTCCTGCAACATTTCCTCTCACACCTGGTACCTGACATCTTTAGCAGCCTGCAGAAGAACTTCAGTCTCCTGCTTGGACAATGTTTCTGTGTGCTGACATTCTTTTAGCTCATGACAGCTCTGGTACACTTGTGGGAATGTATTTGGATCAGTGTGTGTGTGTGTGTGTGTGTGTGTGTGTGTGTGTGTGTGTGTGTGTGTGTGTGTGTGTGTGTGTGTGTGTCTGTGTGTCTGTGTCTGTTCATGTAGGACTTGTTGGACACCTGCCACCTCACTGCTCCAGCATCCATGTGGTGAATTCTGCCTTCTATAATGCAATGAGATAACTGCCATGATCCTGTTCCAGACCATGGTATAGGCCTCATGTCCAATCCACCAGAAATTCTATACCAAACGTATCTCCAGTGATACTTCCTTTTCTGACCAAAAGGATATTGGTAATATTCTTGTAGACAAATTCTCTTTCATCTTCAGTCTACCCACTGTTCCCTCTGCCCCCTACATGAAGAGAAATGGCTTGGTCATGGGGATATGTGGTCTACATTACACTGACCCTTTTGGAGTGCAGGCCTAGCATCCCCTTCCATCTGGGTATGTAGCTAAACCACCCATGTTGTCCCTAGATCTACACTTCAACAAATTTCAGTTGCTATCTCTCACTTAAACAAATTTTAGTTGCCATGTCTGTTTCCCATGGTTTATGTAGTTGTCCTCTGCAAAGATCTACAGCCTGTTATACTTGGACAATGAGCCATTAATGGGGGTTCCTCCACCACTGGCTGTTTTGCCTGTTGCCTATGGCATTGACAGTTGTAAGGTACCCCCAGTAATGTCCTTTGTCCATTCTTTGCTGCCCATCCTTACCCCAATGCATTATGCCAAATCACTGCATGGACCTCTGGAGTATTAGCAAACATAGTGAATGGTGTGACCGCTGTGAGTGGTAACCATGCACCCTGGAGTTATTCCTGCAATATACACTATAATTACCTTGTCATCTAATGATTTGATGTAGTCTACTAGTTGCTACACCATGGTCTTTGACAGAATGCTGACCATGCAGTTTATCATAAAGGGCTTGTAGCATGATGATTGTACTAATGAGGAGATTTAGTGTGATATCCTCTAAATCATAACAATAATACAATGCATTATCAGACCTTTCCATGCTATGAGGCCTTTTATACATCACACATATGCACTGTGGCCAATTAATGTATACAGAGCAGTGCAGCCAGTTCATACTACTACACAGTTACTCAGTGTGGCAATAACCCTGGTCATTGTGCTATCCAGCTATCTACAGTGACTGTGCTCGGCATGTTGATCACATAGGATATGAGCTCCTGTGAAGACTGGCCCAGCAGTTGTCATCCTGCCCTGTGTTACTGACCATGCACATCACACTACTGTGCCTAATGATGCATGTCACATGGTAACCTAGATATGTGTTATTGTGCAGAGTAAGAGTGTGGAATGGCACTACCGTGATGCAACATGGAGAATAAAATCTTTCAACACTGTTACAGACATACCACACAACGTGGCTGCTGAGGTACACCTGTGAGAATAACCTACATAAGTGATAACTGGCACTCAGGTGCCATAGTGATGAATGGTGCCATGGGCATCACCACTCTGGGAAGCACAGCCAGTGTGAATACAGTGACCTGAAGAAACAATACCCAGATCTTCTTTGCCAATGGGAAGAGGGTACTTAGGTATTATCGCAACCACATTTTCGCGGTTGCGAGATCCACATACCTCCACAGAATCGAGTGCATGAAACACATCTAACTGTTATTGTACTTCCTTCCAACTTCCCAAGAACTTTACATTGCTTTTAGGAACAGGGACAATTTGAGAAACCCTCTACCTGTCTTACGTGCATTGCAGACGCACACTTGAGTTGTAATGCCTGCCATTGTCCTGTCAGTTGGGTTCTTAAGTGTGTGTAATATGAGTACATAAGAGTGTGTAATGCCCCACTTTGGATGGTGAATTAAATACAAGCTCAGGTGATGTTTCTCTCACCAGTGTATTTGCACCCACTGTAGGATTTGGATTGTTGGGGGAAGATGCTGCATGAAAACTCGAATGGAAGTGTTTCCCTAAACAGCCGAACAGGCAATTTCTGATATCCTTGTCATGAAGAAATACCAACTATGCATGATGATAGGGCAGACCTAATTATAATTCAAAATGTTATTCTAATTCTTCCAGACTGCCCCGAAACTTTACATTACTTTTAGGAACAGGAGCAATGTGTAATGTAAAGTTTGTTGGGCAGTCCGAAGGAATTACACTAATAATTTGAATCAATTTCATATGTCTGTGTTTTTCTTTAGCATTCCTTCCTCCCTGCCAATTGAAGCGTGCGTGTGTAATGCATGCAAAACAGGAAGACGGCTTGCAGGATTATTTCTCTTCCCTAATGTAAACCAAACTAATTTCTCATCAGTAAGGAGTTAAAATAACACCCTGTGGTGTTTCCTGCACCGGATTTTATTACAGCATGTGAATTTCGCAACCAAAATTCTGGTTGCGATAATACGTAAGTACCGGGAAGAGATTAGGGAGAGAAGGTCTCAGTATTTAGGTAGAGGTTCATTTTGTTCACTCTTCCTAATTATGCCCGAATGTATAGGTTTAGGCTCTTTCTGCTGTTCATGCCTATGGTGTGCTCATTAAGGTGTTTGTTTCAGTCTTGCAGTGGAGGAGGAGATTATAGAAATTTCATGTAGGAAGAGGCAGGTCAGACTTTCATGGGGTCAGAGTAAGGATAGGGTAGTGCTGCCAAACCTGTATTAGTGCTTCACCTGCTTACTAAAGTACTGACTAGTTTTGTACTGTATTTTAAAAGTTATGTAGGAATGCATTTGTAATTGTGCTAATACAAATAGCTGTGAGATCTATTTCCTGTATTGCCCACAGTGCTGCTCCTGGATATACCACAGCACTTAGGCTGTTCTTTCCCTTTGTGCTAGGACATTACCTCATTGTTCATTGCCTTATAGTAATGTGATTGCCATTGTATAGTTCTTCATTGCCCTTGCCAGACTGCCATTTCATAATGCATTTGTAACTGTGACAATTATCCCTGAATTAGCATGTGAATGACAACTGTGCTGAAGCTGTGTACCTCTGCGGTGAGGCTTTTATTTTTCTGTTTGGACTAGTATAGCAGAAATTAGTTGGGTGGGGGGGCAGCTGCGGTGGTGCAGTGGTTAGCATTGCTGCCTCAAAGCAAGAGGTTATCCGGTTTGATCCTCAGATGGGATGTCTTCTGTGCGGAGTCTGCATGTCCTGCCTGTGGTCGCATGGGTTTCCCTCTGGCTGCTCTGCCTTCCTCCCACATCCCAAAGACATGCTGTAGGTGGATTGGATACTCTAAATTGGCCCTACGCGTGAGTGCATGTGTGTGTGTACCTTCCATGGAAGGTTGGGCACCGGGCTGGCAATTTGACACCGTAAAAACTCCACTGCCAGTCATGAGCGGACAGGTGATCCGCTGTGGTGAAAAGCTGAAAGAAGAAGAAGCAGTAATTAGTTGGGCGATGTCTGCTGACATTGCTAGTTTTATGAATATTATTTGTGTTACTGTGACAATCTGTGATACACATCCCTGCATTTTCCACAGTGTGTATGACAAATCCACAGACATGTGCTGTCCCACAGGACTGACTATATACTTTTTTCATTTGATTATTTCTTCTTTGCTTCACTGTCCATTGCATTTTTACACTCATTATTTTCCACACCATATGTCACTGTCTTACAAATTGGAGACAGGGGCACAGCCATTCATATTCCCCAGTGTTATCCCCAGTCTTATTATATGTTCCCCATCCAATTATATAAACATTGTTCTGCTCACAGTTTGTTTTTTCATCCAGAGCCTCTCTTACTAAAGTGCACCACATCATACTGACCATTGTAGTTTGTGTCTTCTTCTCTTTCTCTTTGTTGTGATTTTCTTTTTATTATGTTTCTTTATTTTTTGTTTATCTCCATTTATGTTCATTTTTTAATGTAATGTCAGGTGTGGAGCATGAATAGTGAGGCATGGCCCATTGCACACTGCTCTAACCATACACTAACTGCTGTGTCCAAAGCAGTCCCAATGTTGTCCTTTTTGTAGGGTTACAAAGATAATTCAGTTGAAGGTGACCTGAAAGGTTCACTGGTGACATCTGGAGCTCACTGGTGACATCTGGAGCTACTTCTGTGGTGAGTGGAACAGATTCCTCATCAGGTAGTATGACATAGGGATCTTCCTACTGTAGGTTACATGGTGGGATGTGCAGCAGCAGCTGATCAGCACTTAAGTGAAATAGCAGCTTCATATCCATATTGGCACCCTGAAGTGAGTGTATTCATGTGACTGGCAAAGTCATATAGATACCCAACCCTAAAATCAGACCACCAATAGCAGAGCCCACCTGTGATGAAAGCCATGGTTGTGACTGATTTCTGTGTGGGTTCCCTACTGTCATGGCATGGCAAGTTGTCCTCACCACAGCCTATATTCCATCATGGTATTCCCCTTTCTTATGTGCCCCTCACACTTCCCGACTTGTTGTCTAATCCTCCCAGTCAACTGTTGTACAACATCTGACTATCTGTTGTGTCTCTCCATTGTGGTGCCCCCTTTTGCATCAGCAATTTGACTGTCAGTCTTTGTCTGTGTCATATGTTTGGTGTGTATACCCCTGCTTCCATACCTATACCATCCTTTTTACTTGCAACCTTCACATGCTTCCATCCCGCTTCCCTCCTACCCTTCTTAAAACAAAAAAAGGTAACTGTCCCACAGAAAATAATTTTCTCCTTTCCCTTGTCCATACCAGTCTTCCCTCTCTTCAGTCCTTCTGTGTGTTCCTCTGCTTGCTCTTAAAACCAAAAAAGAAATAAAAAAAGAGCAACTATCCACAAAAAATGTGCGGCTTTCCCCACCTTTTTCACTTTTTTCAGTCCTTCTTTGTGTTCCTGTGATGGCTATTCTCCATTTCTGACTATCATATCAGCACACTTCTGTTCCATTTGTAAAATAAAACCAGGTGGCACTTTGCCGTGCTCATTTAACACATACGAGGATCTTTGATGCTTGTGGGAATACATATGATGTCAAGCACACAACCTGCATGCTGATGGCCCCAGTTCACGTGATCTTTACTTTCATGACCTAATCACTTGCATAATAACAGCCATTTTTTGTGAATGCATGCCTTCCTTCTCAGTGTCCATGACAGGTCTGTGCTATGTCAGCACTTATGTATAACTAATCCCCATCAGGCTGCGTTGCACAACTCTGGTCTTGCTATTTATCTCAGTGTAGTCATGTTAACATTCATTTTGAATCCCACCCCATGTTTGGCAACCCTGCCATTGTTGCAATGAAATATTTTTAATTTAATCATTTCTAACATCATACTGGCATAAACGTCATGCAAATCTTCTCTTATACTTCAGTTTCATGTGTTATGAAGCATTAAATTAGTTACTTACTTATTGACATTGTTTTCTGAGAGAGTCTGACAGGATAATTTTATATGCTTTCAGCAGAGGCCTGGGGAGAAAAGCAAACATTACATATATTGTCACTTCTGAGCATTTTTGCCAGACAAGCACATAAATACCTAAGGTAACTGATTCAGTTTGTATTTGTTAGCTTTATCATTGTGCAAAAAATATGTTTTATGCTTTTTATCTTTTTTATGTGAAGATTCAATAATTAGGGCTCAATGTCTAGTGTGCCATTAATGTGGACAGTCAACAATTTAAAATAGATCTTGTGTGGTATTCTACTATTATCTGTTTCTGGTGTACCACCTCACTTCTGCTCCAGGCATACTCAGATGAGTTCAGAGCTGCTTGGCTTTGGGGATTTTCCTTACGGAAACATAAAACTGAAAAATTTTCACAATTTGCTTTTGAATAATTTACATCAAATACCTTTCTAAATGTAACAAAAAGTTGCCAGAAAGCCAAATAACTTTATCTTTTTTCTTCCATAATCTTTATTAATTATTATAGGGAAAAATATACAAATACAAAAGCAATAGCAACTCTGTTTTAACCAATTGTTAAGCAGTGACACATGGAAACATTTATCAGGTATAGTCATAGGTATAAATTGCACACACAGACATCAAAAAGGAAAACTATATACATAACTATTTACACAAGTGCTATAAACCTATTTGGAAAGGAAAGAGATGAGTCTGGAAAGTATATGAGTTTTAACAAATATATAATAATATGATCAGAGGCCCTATCAAAGATGAACAGAGTTGAAGTAAGAAAAATAGTGGATAATGAGACCCATTTTCCATCAGATTACCTCTAATTTGACAGTATGCAGTACAATGATGACTTAGAGGTTAGGTGGATAGATTGGATTATTTGCTTATCTGAAATTGATGGATTTAGGTTGGTCCATAACTTAAAAAAGGACTACATTCTGGTATTTAATTGAAATAATTAGTTTATATGTATTAGATATCATTTTCTTCTTCATAGACAATAAGGTCCAAAGGGTTTGACAAGTTTTAATATCATTATCATCTAGTTTGGGGCTATCTATGATTTTGGAACAGGGTTCCCTTACTTGCCTTAGCATAATGGTATAGCTCCTAGGAATATTTAATGAAGTTCTCATTTCTGAGATGGATTGGTCCCAGAAGGGGTAGAAATCAGGAATATGACTCTCCCTTAAAAGGGGGAAATTATTTAAGTTTAACATTGAATTATTTAGTTTTAAGTGTGGGTTAAGATGTAATGGTTGTAAAATCATAAAAGCACTGGATAAATGCAATGATTCAATTAGTCTTTGTAAGCTAGTTATACTGTTTTTAATGGAATCTTGCAGTTTGGAATTTTTCAAACTCACTTTGTTTAAAAAGGGCAGAGCTTTGGGGTTAAGATTTTGGGACTTAACATAGTTATGGTATAATCCTATCCAGGCAGAGGACCTTGAATTTTTATCTGAATTATAGTCTGATAGAACTGTTATTCTGCTGATATTAATTGTATCATAATATAACCTGAAGTTGGGAAGATTTAATCCCCCTTGGTCTTTAGGACATTTCAGTTTTTGATAAGAGAGTCTAACTGAGTTAGGAGATCATATAAATTTGGCAAGAGTCAAATGTAGTTTTTTGAAGAAATTATTGTGGATCATCACCTGAGAGGTATTGAAAGTATAAAGTAGTCTAGGTAGGATGTTCATTTTAGCAATTGCCACCTTAGATAGGAATGGTAACTTGAGCTTGTTCCATCTGTTACAATCTTGTTGTATGATTGACCATATACTGGTGATGTTATTTTGGTAAAAAGTTTTAGAGTCTTGTTGAAAGGAAATTCCTAAGTAATTTAATGAATGTTTGGCTTTAATTTCAAATGTCCAGGGATATTAAAAAAGTAGATCTGGTGAGTTAATTGGGAAGATAGCAGATTTAACTCAATAAAGTTTATAATTAGAACATTTCAAAAAGATTTCTACTGAATTTAAAATTTTCTGTATGTCAGAATTTGATAAGGTAAAATAGAAGTATAAGTCATCTGCAAATGTTGAAAAAACAATCCTGGTATTATAGAGAATTAGTACATTATGGTAGGTTTTTTAAGAAATATATAAGAGTAACGGTTCAAGTTAAAAAGATAAAAGGATAAGGGACGCCCTTGTCTTGTTCCATTTTTAATATTAATCCTAGTAGAGGTAGTTCTGTTTATATACAGAGAAGTATAGGCATTGGTGTAAAGTGTCCTGACTATTCGAACAAACGTAGTAGGCATTCCAAACAAAGGAAGAACTGAGAGCAAAAAGTCAAAATTAAGTCTGTCAAAAGCTTTAGATGCATCTACTGATAATGCAAAGATGGAATTATGGTTTACTTTAGAAAGGTTTATCAGGGCATCTAGTGTGAGCGTGTTGTTGCAAGTTTGTCTGGATTGTATAAAACCTGATTTATCGGGTGATATAATGTTTGAGATAAAGGGTTTTAATCTATTAGCCAGTAGTGTGGTGAAGATTGTAACATCCAAGTTAATTAAGGAAATATGTCTGTAACTCCCAGGATTCTTAAGGTCAGTGCTATCTTTAAGGATAAGAATAGTTTTGGAGAAAGTAAAGTGGAGATCAGAAATTGAATTATTTATTATGTAATTAAAGTGGTATAATAACACTTTAGGTATTTTTTGTAAAATTCTGCAGTAAAACCATCTGGCCCTGGAGCCTTGTTGAGTTTAAGATTATTAATTGTGATTATTATCTCTTGCAGGGTAATAGGGGATGAAAGAGACTTTTGATGTAATTGGTCAATGTTTGGGAATTTGGTTTATAAATTGTAATTTCTCCTGTTTTTTTTGCTAAAAGTGCATGGTCACCATAAGTTTGTGAATAATTTTTTTTCAAAAATGTTTATAATTTCAGTTATTAAAGTAAATCTTACCTTGATATATTATCTCAGGTATAATGGAAGGTGATCTCTTTTGGTTGATCAGTCTCACGGGGAACATAGAAGGGATTTGTGACCATTCTAAATAATTAGCCAAGATTCTCGTTTCATGAAAAGTCAGTTGTTTAGCATTAAGGAAGTACAGTTCTTTCTGGAGAGAGTTTAATTGTTTTTCAGACTCCAGATTAAAATAAGTTTGTAATTCTGTTTCCAATTTCATATTTTTTAATTGAGCTTTCTTCAGACTTATATAAACGTTTGTAATAGGCAGCTTTATTGATAAGGAACCCTCATATTTCTGCTTTAATGGAGGCCCATTCAATGTCAAAGGGTATTTGGGAAGAGGATGTTACCTTCAGAAGAGTTTCAAGCATCATATTAATTTTGTTCTACAATATCCTCCTTCATTAATAGGTTAGGGTTCAAAGTCCAGTTATATTCCCTAAACCGAGGACCACACTGAAAGGTTCAATTAATAGTAAGCGTAATTTTTGAGTGGTCTGAAAATAATCTGGGTTCGGTAGAAAATTTGATGTCTAAGTTTAAAAATAAGTCAGAAATTAAGAAAAAAAATCAATTCTAGACCATGTCTTATGACAGGGTGAGTAAATGGTAAATTTATCCTTAGTTAATTTTCGATCTTGAAAGTCATAAGGGTCAAATAAGTCAAAATCATTTTTTAATTCTAAGATTGCTGTAGTAGCTTTGATATTAAAAACTTTGTTTGGGTTTGATCTATCTAGTAAGGGATCTTGATAAGTGTTCCAATCACACTCTAGAATCAGATAGCAGTTTTAAAAGTGTGATAATATCTTATATAGTGACATAAAGAATTCATGCTGTTTGGAACAGAGGACATAAAGGTTTAGAAGTAGAATGGGCCTATCAATATATGGACATTTGAAAGTAATATAACAGCATCTTCCTTCTAAGTCTGAATCAAATTGTAAAATATTATCCCCAAAGGACATTTTAAGAATTATATCTACTCCCATACTATTTGAATCCTTCCCGGATGCAACAATTGTTTTAATCCATCTCTTATTTTTTTAATTTCTCCAAGTCCTTTGGATTTCTAATGCCATGATGGGAATGGACCCCATTCCTAAGTCAAAGTATGATTAAAGTTCATGAAAGTAGTATTGTTTCAATCTTTGATGTCAGCCAAAAGTGCTCTTCACAGCACCCACAATGTGACCAGTAATGACTCCTTCTGCAATTCATATGGAGTTACATGTATTGGTAACATATCTAAATATGATTGTAGATTATTTTTTATAAGAACCATTGCTTCTACTATAATTGGAACCATTTGGGTATTTTTCCTCCACATTGCTCTCATTTCTACCTGTAGATCTTGATATTTTATGACTTTGTGTCTCTCTGTATGCAAGACACTGTAGTCACTGGGTGCAGCAATTTCAATGATCAATGCTACTTTTGTCTTCTTTTCATGGACCACTATATATCCAATTTTCTAGTCTCTAGCTTTTGAACTGTTGGTAATGGGTGATTCCATTTGATGTAAACATCATCATTTTCTATAATACTTTGTGGCTCATGTTTCCAGTGTTTTTCAGCCACTTCAATACCATAATGTTTGCACAATCCCCAGTGCAACAGTCTTGCCACATTATTATGCCTTTCAATATACAGCCCTTCTGCCATTTGTATGTCAAAACCAGCAATGAGGTGTGAGACTGTTTCCAATTCGGTTTTACAAAACCTACATGTGTCTGTTTCTCCTACATGTTCAATGGACTTTGTAAACCAGCATATACGTAGCCCACTGTCTTGGGCCATCAATATTAACCTTTCATCTCTTAGTTTGAATTTGCTTCTTCTTAACCATTCCTGCATTTGTTCCTGATCAACATGAGGTTCTTCCAGAAGTTTTCTATACTTGCAACTATATGGGTTTTCCACATTTCTTGCCTTCTTATCTGGTCCTTCACCTGATATTCGTTCTTTTGTTTTTTTGGCACATACAGTTTGTGTGATTTTTATCTACTTCTGGTTTGATTTCCATTCCTGATTGATGCCGATATGCTTCTGCTAGATTAAGCAGAGGAGTCACCTTAGAATTATTCTCCTCATGTTTCAAAACTTTCACTACATTTGGGTCCTTTGAGGTCAGCAGATATGTGTGGAGTCCCATGACTACAGATCTATACATGTAATCAATTTCAAGGAGGCCCATCCCTACTTTGAAATGGGAAATATATAGTCTTGGTATGCACTGATTTTTATAAATCATTTGGTAAGCATGAAGCATCCTTCTTGTTTTATATCTAATCTATCCAACACATTTTGGGGCCAGTCAATCCCTCCAAAACTATAAGTTAGGACAGGAAGAGCAAATTGGTTTATAGCTTGGATTTTGTTCCTAGATGTCAACGCTGTTTTCAGGATTAATTTAAGTCTTCTAAGTATTCCTTATTAGGTTCTATTCGCATTTGTCCATGTTTTATTGTTGATCCTTCATCAATTCCCAAATATGTATACACTCCCTCTTGCTCAAGTTCTTTTATATCACATTCTTGTCCCAAACTGATGTTTTCCTGGTGCTGCAGTTTTCCTTCTTTAAAGGTTGCTTTTGCACATTTATCAAGAGCAAATGACATTCTTATATCATCTGAAAAAAAATTGACAACTTGCAGCTGGGCTTTCAGTTTCTCATCTGATAAACTATATAGTTTTAAAATCATTGACAAATCGAAGATGAGAAATCTTTACACTTTGTTGTTTTCTAGGAGCCAAATTATTCCCATGGCCCTAGCTGTTAAGGGCAAGGCAGAATAGCAGCAGTAACAGAGATTCACTCTGGAATATCCCCTTTGAATTTTTATCCCTGGCATAATAATTTGTCTTTATCATGGCTTAATTGCAAAGTGGTCTGCCACTATTTCATGGTCACTGTAATGTACTTGATCAGTGTAGGGTGTATCTTATACATTTTTAAGCACTCTTTTCTTCATAAATGTGGGATACTATGAAATGCTTTTTTTTCTAGTCAATCCATGCCATACCTAGATTGTTCCCCTTTTTACAGTTCTCCACTATGACTTTATTTAACAACAAATGATCGTTTGTTCCATATGACTTTTATTGCCCTTTTGTTCTGTTGCCATAATTGAGTTTTCTTCTAAATAACTATAAACTCTGTCGGTGTCAATTCCCATCTATAGTTTATACATCCTCGGAAGGTATGTTATTGGTCTATAATTTTTAGGTTAACTTGCAGGTTCACTCCTAAGTAGGAGCATTGTTTTTTCCTGTTGTTAGCCAGGTTGTTGTCTGTTTGGGGTGTTCATATAAATAGTTCTTACTCATGGCTAAATGTTCATGCAAAGGTATTAATACTTTTAACCAAAAGTTATGTACTGCATCTGTCCCTGGGGTTTTCCAATTAGAGGCTTTTCTTAACTTTGTTTTAATCTCTCTGGCTGTTACTTCATCCCATTTCATATCCTGTACCTTCAAACTTCTTATTCTTTCTTTTACTACTTCTAACCATTTAGCATCTTTTTTATGTTGTAGGATCTTCATAGATACTTCTCCAGAATGTAGCTATGTCTTCTTTTTTGGCAGTCTTTCAATACCTTTCACCTTGTTTCCCAATTCTCTATAAAACTTTTTTGGGTCATCAATAAATTCCTTATTTTGTACTTTTTCTTTATATTTTCTGCGTATTTTCTAAGTTTTCCACCTGTGCTGAGATTTTTAGTTTGTTGTTTGTGATAGGGCATGATAAATCCTGGTCTGTTCTAATACTGTGCATTGCTTTTATCACATCTATCTTTCTTAGTATTTTTGTTGATCTATTCCCTTTTCTGTATTTCTCTAACAGTGACAGTTCTTGTCTTAATTGCTTTATATGTTTCTCTATTCAATACTTCCATGATGGTATTTGATTTCTTCCCCTCCTTTCCCTCACTACCCTGTGTTCTTGTGGTAGAACTTTATCAGTTATTAATTTAGCTGCACAGTAATATATCCTGTTTACTTCTGTTATATTGCATGGATCTCTATGGACAGTCCTTATTACTGCATTAATTTGTTTTATCAAACTTCTTTTTGAGTTTTATTGACCTTTTGCAGTCTATTTCTTTCATTGATCTTAATATGTCTATCTGTCTCATCTCTATTAAATCAAACAACACTTCTCTTAGCTTGTTTTCTTCTAAACTGGGGGCAGATGTTTTGTTTTCCATTTCCTGCAGGCATTCTGTAGAAAGTTATATAGCATCTTCTTTTGGCACATTTTCTTCAATTTCATCCTGTGCCATCCATTGCTCTATCATATTTGAACTCACTGGCCTATCACTCCTCAACATTGACTGCATCAGAGTTTCCACAGTTTCCTGTTCCTTCCCTTGCTGTCCAGCTTCAAGTGAATATTTATACTGGTTTTCCTGTGGAAGGCTCCAAAATATCTTCATATGGTACCTGACCAATTGCTTCCCATTCCACTGGGTTTCCCTTAATTTGGATATCCATTGCTCTACTCTGTTGTGGTGCTTTATGAATTAAATTTTGTACACTGAATCCTTCACTTCACAGGTACTCCATAACCTCAGTCTCTGTTTCTTTAACTTCTCCATTAGTAATCTCCTTTCCTACTTTTCCTCTTTGTCTTCTTATTTTTTATATTGTAAAGTTTTCCATGTCCAGATTTCTTTGATTGCATTTCTCTTCAAATATGTTCGGTGTTGCTCTTTTTATATTGGTTAGTTTTGCTTTCTCCTTTGCATAGATATTACACCATATTAAATCTCTTTTTCTTTCCCATGTCTATATTTCTTCTTCAGATGTCTCAAGATCTTCCTGCTTCTCCTTACTTTGGGGACTTGTTCCATCATGCTGTGATGTAACGTGTGTTAGACCTTCTACACCAAATCCTTCAATTTGCAGGCACTCCATAACTTCAACTTCTATTTTTAACTTCTATTTTACTAATTTTATTTTCTATATTCCCTCTTTGTGATATTATTTTTTATTGTGAAATTTTCCATATCTGGATGCCTTTGCCTGTATTTTTCTTCAAATATCTTTGGGGTTGCCTTCTTTATATTGATTAATTTGTCATCTCTTACCCATATGATGTGACCAATGCTCATTAAGCATATGTGTTTCTTGGACTAAAATAATGTCTGCCTTAGATTTAAGAACAAGATGGAAGAAAGGTTTTCTCTTTTTGGCCACCTGGATCCCCTTAAATTTCCATGAATAAATCACTAACATCCTAAGCTGTTATGAAAAAAGCAGTAATATGATAGGACAGAATAAGAGTTGCATAAGCAATTTTAGGGCCTTTTATTTTCTGGGATAGTAGATAGCACATAACTCTTCTAGCCCCCAACCCATGCCTAAACACTACCTTAATAGACCTAGAAGAGAAGGGAAAGGTAGAGTATGGAGACACACAGAGGGAGAAAATATTGCAGTTAAGAAACATAGCATCTCCAATATATCTTTCTATAAGAGTATTGTTTCCTAGTTTAAAAATAAACACAAAGTAGAAAAAGCATAGCGTAACTTATCTAAATACACCACTAACTCTGTGCTTAACTCCTTCCAAATGTGTAAGTAGTATTCATATTGTATAAAGCTTAGAAAGCAAACTAAAAAGAACAGTTTTATAAATTCAAAGACACTGTATAGAGACTTTGACTAGAAATAATAAGGAGACAGATCGCCAATATAATCTTGTCGTAATATAGGATACAGACAAGATTATAGGTTCATAGGTTCATACTAGGCTATCTGCCCAAGGGCATTTATAAGCCACCCCTTCCCTTTTAGTTTGGCACCTTTACTTTTTTTATGAGGTGCATTTTGCTGTCAATTTGCTGTGCCTCTGTCAAGCAAAGGGTATATTGGAATATCCCCATCCATGTCCAAAGATCATCTTTCCATAATCTTGAAGGCAAGCTCTGCCAGTGCTCTACCGATTTTGTGCCCACAGCATTGGGAGTTCCTGGTGATGAATCTGTCCCTCCAGCACGTCCCATTTATACCCCTATTTAAGGTTTTGTCAAGGTTCTTGTTCTTCGCCTCTAGGATTTTTTGATCTAGATTTTTTTTTGTGAATCAGTGAAGCATGTTGGCCTTGTATGGGTTGGACATGGCCTCACCTCTGAGCAGATGGTGTTTACTGAGTAAGAGGCTGAAGTTAGAGCTGAAGGCAGTTCATAGGACATATTGAGACCCTTTTTCCTTTTGGTGAGGAACTTTGGGTTTTGGGGCCTTGTTTTCCAGTTGCTGGTGTCATGTCATGTCATGTCATGGGGTAATCATGTACTCAATCATCATTGTGATGAGTGAATGAGGACAGGGGGATTCCCTGACTTCGATGTGATCCTTGATGATCAGGGATCCAAATGTAGAAAGTCTTCCTCCTAACTACTTTACTTTGGCAACGTCAGAGAGCGTGACAAAGGTCACTGTCAACCCCCCAGATCCCCTCCTCTTAACCTCCTTTTTGTGTTCTTGCCCCTATATAGTAGCTAGGGGTAACCTTTTTTTTCCGAAGGGTATACTATGCATTTTTTTTTAACTTTAACTTGGGGCCATGGTTCTGGCACCACGCTTCTTCTATAAGACCTGAAGGATATGAAGGATAGATGTGTGTGTGTTGTTCTCAACCCAGTTTGCAGTCATGCAGTCATTTGTCAGTCAGTCATAATCTAATTTTGTTGTGCTTCTGAAAACTAAAGTAAGAAAAGTAGAGAGGAGAGGAGACTGCCTGTGTGGGACACCCACTGGGACACCTTTTGGTTTTGACAGGCGCCAGCAACTCTGACCCTGACCCTGTGAGTTCTTAGTTGTCACTTAGCAAATTTGCACCCCATCTTGTGACATATGGGTTTACATTTAAGCTGATGAGTTTTTGAATGGATACCTGAGTGGAAAGCCTTTGCCAGGTCGGGAGGCAAGAGGTAGGTAGAGGGTGTTCCTCCCTCCTCAATGGCCTGACTGTTTCAAAAAAACCCACCAGGTTTAAAAGGCAGGATCTCTGCCCTTGACAAAGCCAAACTTGGGTCGGATCCAAAGTCTGCAAAGCTCCTATTTATTTATTTATGAGTTCCATTATGATCCTCTAGCTTTGCATTTCAAGCTTGCTTCAAGCTGGGATGGGACGGGTTTTTTCGTCGGTGGAGGCACCTCCTTTGTGAAGTGGGACCACAGTTGCTAATTAGTTAATGTGAATGTCTAACAGTCAACATAATAGCCAAAGGAAACATCTTACAAGTAGTGTCCTGATAAAGATATTGGGTATTTAACCTCCAAGCTTTACTATGTAGTAGGTTTAATGGAGAGGTGACTTTTCACTAGTGTATTAGATACACTGTGAGAATATCAGTTACAAAATAATGTGAGTTTAACAAATTAACACAATCAGAAGCCTTTGCAAGGAAACAATTACAAGATTAGCTTTAACAATTAATTACAGTAAACAAATTAACCAAGTTTTACGTTCATAAGCTTTGTTGAAACACATACCCTCGTAGGTATACGCATAAGGTGTAAATATTAATAACAATACACAGAGGGTAGGTATATTAAAAAAAAAACACTACAACCAAGATTCAATTGCTTATTTATGTTGAGAATTACAAAACCTGAATACAAACTTCAACCAATTGCACTCCATGCTTAAGTACAAAGAGAGAATCTGACTAATGAAATCATGAAAACTAAAGTGGTTTATAGAAATAAGCAGATATTAATCATGCATTACATTACTTTACCAAAGGTTGATATCTTATGAATTCTAAGTTTATGCACTTAAGTGAGAACAAAAATCCATATGTGAATTGCATTATTTTGGCAAAACAATCAAATAAATATCAAGTACATATAGGTCAAATAACGTAAAGGCTAGAGTATGAAGTGCATGTTATTGTCATGAGAATATCATAGATTCACACAGCTTGCAAATTAGTGCAGTTGATAGATTTTCCAGGGTGATGTACGTTGAGATACCTGAGCTTTTGATATATTCTGCTATACCCGACTCACTTGAAGATAATGGATTCGTACAGGATGGAAAGTGACAGAAAGAGAGAGAGAGGGATACTGGGATCCATTTATAAGTATTTCAGTTTATACCAAACTGGCTGTAAAGGGACAAGATGGTGCCAAAATTGACTGTATATTTTTGCAAGGGTCATGAGACCAACTATTGCTAGTTTGTCTACATGCATTACCACAATATAGAGTGCCAACATCATAATATCTACATGTGGCATAATATTCAGTTGTATCAGACATCAGTGGTCACATTATAGAGATAGGCATGCACGATTCATGCATCATTCCATTGTCTGATTTACATAAATTGTCTTTCCCTTTCAGACACGGTTGACAGTTAAAAGAAATCCATTGACTATGTAATATTAACTGAGGATTTATATAAGAAGTAGAACCCTCAGCTAAGAACCATAGTGGAAAGTGCTTTGGTTCCTATAATGTGTGTCTCAGGTTCCTGAATAACACAGGTGGGGCTCAGCTATATATCTAGTATTTTCAACCAGTCTATTTTGAATTTCGGCATGGTGTACAGCATGGTCAAACACACAAATACCAGATGACATGAAGACTTTTGCAAAAATGGTACTCAAGACTATACAATACCGTACAAGTCATCGCAAGCCAAACAAGAGCATAACAAGGATTATCATCCTACACCAGCGCAAAAGCAACACAGGCATGATACAGAGTGGACTATGTAAGCCCAGCCATTATACATATAGATACATACTAAAACAGCAGTGATAGGCCAGGTAATTCTGTATTTCCATATGAACAAAATTACCTAAGGAGAAATTAAGCTGAATACAGAATGAAGCCTTTAAAGTGTGTATTACGTTTCAAAAGTACTGTCTTGATATGCTCAGTAAGTGAAATAGTCAATAGAAAGACTACTGCATATGAACCAGTCAAATAAGCCAGAGCTGAGAGGATATGATTTAAAGGTCAAGGGAGATTCACTCCTTCAGTTAAACCTAGCAGTGGTTGCATTTGTCAGACTAGAGCTAATCACGCAATTTAAGAAATAATCAGAGTTTCATTTAAAGTGTAACTATATCACACTTAAAATATTTTTGGTCCTGTCTGATACTATTCATTTGTGCTTAGTGGGTCTTGTTTATTAAAGAAACAAGTATGTAAAACTCCAGTATAAAATCACACTAGAAAATGGGATTAAGACTTCATTAATGAGGATGAGTAATTCTGTAAAAGAACATCAAAATCTCACATTTTCCTGCAAGATATACTAATCAATTGTTACCTACAATTAGCCGCCTCTATTAGAAGGACACTGCAGCTCAGTAGGGGAACAGATTGTACATACACATCTGACAGCCAGGTGTTCCTGCAAACATAAACAAAAAGTAACATGCAGGCTGTGTCAAGATAATCTAATGTTCTCAAAGAATTTTTGGGAACTGATTTACTAGTCAATAGAAATTTGCAACTCAGAAGTAAAATAATGTATAAAAACTGAATATAAACAATAAAAGTGAGAATAAAAGTTTATAGTATTCTAAGGAATGCTCAATGAACTAATACACAAATTGAAGTATGCAGACCATTAGAGAACAGGTTTAACAACTGGCTATAAAAAATGTAAACATCTATACAAATTTTATAGATATTGAGCAGTATGTTAAGATATGCCATTTAAATTTAGCTGATGCACTGTAGAAAACATATGCCAGCAGTTAATCAGCAGTAATCAATATAAGAGGTGAATACAACTATTAAAAATATTAGACGGACCCTCATATAGTCTCAGTGGTTGTACCTACAGTATCAAGAGTGAGCCTTCAAAAGCTATAGATACACCTGCTGAAACCTGCTTATAATGGTTTGTCTAGCTTGTTTTATTTGACACGGTAGGTCTAGTGAGAAAGAAATTTTATTTCCGTTCCATATAAAAGGGATCTTCTTTTTGGCTGCTGACAATATTTTGACAACATCTTGGTGGTTCAAAAATTTAGAGTAAATTTGTCTACGTTAGTCCGTGTTTTGGGCATCTTGGATCGCCTGATGAGCTCTTTTGATTACTATTGTTTTGGACTCATTCAGTCTATCTAGGAGGGCACCTAGAATTTGTTCAATTGTTTCTAGAATGTTAGAATTTGTTAGATTTTCAGGAATTCCATGGATAATAATATTATTGCTCCTTGACCTCACTTCCAAATCAGTGACTTTAGGCTTGCAGGTCTTGGATAGTTTAGGTATTACTTTCCGACTCCTTTCGAAGTCGGTCTATTTTGGTTTCATTGTCAAAGATTTTTGCTTCTGACTTTTCCATTCTAGACAAAATTTGATTAAATGATTCACCAAAGGACTGGACTTGTGCAGAGAGATCCTATAGGGCTTGATGTATAGGTTGCAAAGCTATTTTAAGTCTTCAAGATTTGCTGGTTGATCTGATTTTGTTTTATTAGTAGATTTATCCATTTTTTGTTGTCTAACAGTTCTAGGACTTTTTGTATTAATTTATTTTTCAGGTGAAGCCACCACTGAATATTTAACTTTTGTAGTCTGAGTTTTCATATCTGCATCCTTGTTTAACATTTTGGTTTCTTCCTTTATTTACAAGTTGTAGAACACTGATGGCTATCACCTCAGGGCTGAGGCCAGGCTCCAGGAACCAATCAATCCAGTCAAATCCTGCTGTTTTTTAGGTAAATGATTACTTTTAATGTAAGAATACAGCGGATTAATGATATTTCATGTATCTTGGAGGCTGACTTGGCGTTAATTATTTTAGCTTTATATCGATTTGTAAAGGATTCTTCTGATATTTGTTAGGAGCTAAGGAGTAACAGTGACTACAGGATAGCACCCATCTTTGTTCTTCCCAAATAACTTTGTTAACTTATCCAGCTTGGTATTGTTGTTACCACGAGGACCCATGACTCAAAACAGAAAGCAAAAGTTATTACTAATACAGGTGCAAATAATAAAAATGGATCTTTGTTCATTAAAAACAAAATGTTAATTAGTGTAACACAATCAGAAAATAGATTTTTGGTGAGTTTATCTTGAACTTGATTTTATTAACCTGGTAATATAGTTTTACATAAATCAATGCAGCAAACCTCTACCTCTTAGCACAAGAAATTTGTAGAAAGACTGACATAATGGGGGAACAAAAGCACAAAAATAGTGGCATATTTTTAATATTAGTCTCATAAACTTAGGAAGTTGCTGGAACAACATGATTTGCATTAGCATGCATTTTCTGAAGGATATGAAGTCTGAAACTCAAATGCATGTCATTATTTAGTTGTTTTAAACCTTAGATCATCCCAGTGATGTGTCAAAAAAACACAATTTTTATGAGGAACAGACCAAAAATATGAGGCAGAAATCTGGACATTCTGTGAAAATCTGTCCAGTTGAGAGGTATGAAACTGCAGGAGACATAACAAGGCATTGCACATTCATTATTTTTTTTCTCATCGTAGCTCTGAATCTTTCATTTCCACTATATGGAACACACAATGTGGAACAAGCAGGTATTATGTGGAACACTTACCAAAAACTTCAACTAGAAACTCAGAATGTGGTTAATAACTGCTTTGTCATATCTTCAAAAAGATCTTTAAAGAATTAATATGATTCATTATTATTTCTCATTGATATTTGTTAGAAAGTTATTAACAATAAATAAGTGGTAACCTTTCAGTGTGGAACAGCATGGAATATGGAATATTTATGACTTAAAATTTAGGACCTATCCTGATAATGCAGTACTGTTCAGAGATATGAAACATGCATATTCAGTTTTTCAGGAGGCAGCATTCATATCAGCTTTCAGTGTTTACTAGTGCTGTTTAGGAAATTGCAATAGCAGAACCTGTTTAACATAAGGTGCAGTAGCATTCTGTATGCTCAGTCAGTATAATAACAGTACTGTTTGCTATGTCTACTTCATATCTGCTCTAGGCATGCTCAGTTGAGGCTAGAACTGATGTACCTTCTGCAAAGTTTTCTCCAGCACAAGTAAAAGTATTAATTATCTGTTTCTGTGGAATTTATCTCAAAGAAATTTCTAAACAAAGCAAAAAGGTGACAACAACCCATGTAACTGCTTTTAATCTGAGCTAAGAGAGTCATTATGTACATTTTAGAGAAAACACTATATTCCTGTGATAGGACAGTTTCACTTTGCCAGTTTTATGATTTACGAAAATGTATTAATGCCTGTATTTAACTATACTTAATTACTAGACGGGAGCTAAAAGGCAAAGCACAGTAATACCTTTAATGCACTTGACTGCTAAATAAAGCAATTGTGAGAACCTTTACATTATAATGATAACAATTTACATACTTTGACCCATGCATTTTAGAATAAAAGAAATTGGTTTTATTTATTATACCAAGTTTGAGTTCAGGAATCATTTATACTATTGGGTTAATGTAAGCTTTATTTAGTACTTTTTCAGATTTAGATACCTTGCTGTTTTTTTTTAAATCCTATTATTATTTTTAGCTTCTACTTTTTCCATTTTCTCTATAACGCCTGAAAAAGTTTCTCATGTGTAATATGACTACAGTCATTTTTTTTCTGATGTTGCAAAGCAGTCCTGAGTTAAGCCCCCATCTACCATCTTACCATCATGGAATATTTGTCAAAGACAATACCATCATATGTTCTGAGGAAGCTTCTTTGAAATTTTCAGACAAAAAGAGTAATCATGTAATTTATCATGCTGATTAGAAAATATTTTCTTTTCTCTGTCGTATAAAATTCCTGCAGTTTTCCTTGGTCACCTAGGAACTTTAAGAATTTGCTGCCACCATCTAGCAGGGCAGACCGGGTCTATATTACATCGTCGAACTCACAGGAGTTTGAATGATGTAATATCGAACCACGAAGTTCGAAACTCAAGAATTACGAAAACACAGAACAACAAATTGCTGTTCCGGTACAAAAAAAAAAGACGTATACTTTAAATTTAAACTAATACCCCCCACAACCCCCAATGTGGGGGGCTGTACCCCCACACACCCTTACTTAAATATACCAACTCCGAGATCACACCACAGTAGAGGAAATAGCAAAGCCCCAAAAACAGCCATGGATTTTTTCCTGGGAAATAAATCGGTGTGCCTTGGCTTCGCTAATTTCGTATTTCGAAAATTTGGGATCGATATTACAATGTTTAGACTCCTGTGATTTTGATGTTGTAATATAGACCCAGGCAGACCCTGTTCCCCTAAGAAGTTAATTATTTTACCACTATGACTGACTGTTGTTGATGAACACAGTTATAATAAAATTTATATAAACTGTGAAGTCAAAATAAAAAAAATAGTGAATATCACTTTCTCTTTTTTCAGTCTAAAAAAATAATAGTTTTCCAATAAAATAAAGAAAAATTAGAGTACAACAGAAAGTAAAAAAATAATAATAATACTACATTAGGAAAATCTGAGACATGATTTCCATATCTTCTTTGCCTTCTGTTCTGATTCTGCATGATTAGCTTCTTAAAAAGTAAGCATGAGGTTTTGCATATAGGTTATGTATTATTACATGTTTTAACTTTGATAGCACTGATATCCTACCTAAAGGTCAATGGTCTTGGAGTTGAGGCAGTTATTAAAAATATCCAGCATACTGTACTTACTTTGACTGGATCACACTGGATTATTTTGACTGAATGGGCTGAAGTAGCTGTCTGGGTTAATCGCTCTTGAATTTTTGTAAACCACTGATAATTTTTAGTTTTCAGTGCATGAATGGCTTTTTGATAGCCTTGAATAACATATAACAAAGGGGAAAAGTCCTCTTGTTTGTAGAGATGCTTGAAGCCTAGACATCAATATTTCCCACTATGTTTGGTCATTAGGTTGACCCATTACATTTTGGCATGATTATTTGAAAAAAAAAACAATTTTGCCTTAAGTCCCTTCTTTCATTTTGTCAAAGTCCTGTATCCTGTGTCAAGAAGACTACCCAAATTTTGCATGTACTTCTTGCTATGCATGTTGTATCTAAGACATACTTTTGTAACCTTGATGTGCAAGCATTATACTAAAGCCTTCTTCTTAAGTATGGAAGCCTGGCAGTTAGATACTTTTTGGAAATTGCAACCATTTATTCAGAGGACCTTAATGTTTTTCTTTTATTCCCTCGTGGATGTGTGTTGCATACAAATGTTTTATTTTTCCAAAGATAACTTTTAAAATTCCTTTAGTGGCACCACATTGGAGGCAGCATTTGCTCCCACTCCAACACAGGCTTTTTTCATAGGCTGCATGTGTTGAAATTCTTATTTATGAATATGATCTTAACTGTTTATTTTGATTAATGGAGATGTGGAGGTGTTACCTTGATGATTGTCGGCTTTTATGAAGAGGATCCACAGGCCTTCTCAATGAGTTTGTTCAATATCTTATCTCTAATAATGTTGGTGTTGTCTTCACATTTTCTTATAGCTTTTTGCTAACATTTTTTTGGCTATAACAGTTAATAAACTCCTTGATTACTTTCTTTGTTCCTCAATTTATTGGAAACCGTTTACATGTAATTCCTTTTTGTCAACCCTCAGCTGCCACTTATGTCATATTATTAGAAACATTCCTTTTCTTTCCGTTTTGTATGCCATAACTAAGTAGAGCTAGGGATATCATCCAAATCACCACACATGCCATCATTTACCTCTGTCCTCTCATCAAATTTTAAAGTTTCCTTTTTCTTAATCATTTAGAGGTAAGGCAATGTGTAGTGATGATATCCTGAATCTGAAGTTGGTATTCTGGAAACCAGACTCTATATTCATGGGTATGACAAAACTCTGATTTGGAGTACTAGGAACATAAGAACATAGGAACAGTGCAAGGCACGTGATCACAGGGACCATAAGAGGCCTAGCCATATGCACCTTTAAGTAGACACACTTAAAGGTTTTTGCCACCCTTTACAAGTTCTTAATAGTGCCTTCCTCCAAAATCAGACAGGGATATACATAATAGCCCTGGTGTAAATTTGTGTCTATCCATCCAATCATCAAGATTAAACTTAAGGTAGACAAATCATTAACTTGCTTGACTTGTAGTAGTGATGTAGTCCATTCAGTAAGTCTTATTTATTTTGTTGGTTTAAATTTAGGTTCCTTGCATGGGTGTTTGTAAATCCACTGGTTTTATGGAGAATTAGGAGATCAAATAGGATTTGATTTTCATGGCTCAAAAAGTAAGACACAGGTAACCTCGGAGGAAGCCAGTAAGCTACTGAGTATAATCTATTGCAACAGCTGAAGAATTTAAAGCCTTTAACTTTTTTGGTTAAAAAACACAGGGGCTTTCCCAGTTGAAAATATGCCTGGCTATGTTCTTACCAAAGGGAACACTGTATTCAGTGATGGATCTGATAAGGTAATGGCACAGTGATAAGATGATGTCTTTGGATCTTAAAGATATCTCATTAAAAATTAACCTGACAGATAGAAGGATTTCCTGACTATGGTGTAAACATGATGATGAATGAGAGAAAGTTGTCCATGGAAGTAAGCAGGTCTCTTTTAATCGCATCTGTTTGAAGAGGAGTAACTTATAACATATGAGGTAGAAAAAGCACTTTTGCTGAATGTTGCTATGCTGCACTTTTTTAGCATTTAGCTTGAAACTGCTTTCAGTACACTTGGTATTGGCACACTCTGGCCCTTTTTGAGGTAGTTTAGTATCGGTGAATGAGTGGATAAAGTGCTCATCTTGCTATCATCAGCAAACTTGGTCAGCTGCAGTTCAGGGGTATTGGCTTAAATGCCTGCAAAATAAATACCAGACAGGAACAAGCCCAGCACTGATCCCTGTGGTATCCTAATAGTTACAATTTTTCACTCACAGAGAGTACCAGCAACTTTCCTTTGAGATCTGATGGCTATCCAGTCTAAAATCTAACTGACAATATTGGGGTTTACGTTAAGTTTGTCTAACTTATCAGCATGGGGGTGGGGTAATGTCAAAAGCCTTGCCCAGGTCAAGATAAGCAGCTTGCACTGATTGACCAGTGTCCACCCCCTCTGTAACTCTTTCAAAGAAATTTACTAATTGCATGACCTGCTCTTCACAGAGGCAAACTGTATGGGGTTTAGGTTAGATGAGTTCCATATGTCTTCATAAATGAGTTCTGCTATGACTGTTCCATTACTTTGCATACAAGGTTGGTGAGGCTAGTGGGCATATAACTGCCTAAGTCTGCTCAGGATCCAGCACAGTGTTATCCATGATTTAGGGACAAACCTTGTGGATAGGCTGAGATTAAACAGTTTAGATAGGGCCCAAATAGTACACATTTGACACAGATAAGAATGATGCCTGGTATCTGGTCCTACAGAAACAGTCATTTTAATTTTGTTCCAATGAAGTTTCAGGGAATACTAAATTTTCAGGTATAGTGGGTACAACAATGTGGGGTAGGTGGGATAAAGTTAGCACTACATTTGTCTGCTAATACATTGCCTATATCCTTGTGAATGGAATGTATGATATCATCGCTAAGCTCACTGCTTTGCTAAACATTATTCTATGTTATGACAAAACTGAATAAAAAATTGTAGTTTACTTTGGTATCTATGGCAAATTTAAGTCCGTCCTTTGCTATACATTTTCTAATGATGCTCCTAAGTTCCATGCTAGCATGTTTCAGTGAGGACTTGAGGTGGGACATTGGATTGTATTACAACATGTCATTATTCTCCTGCTGTTGTATTACAGTTTAATATTGGAGTTCCACCAGAGAAGTTTATTACTGAACTTACAATTATATTTATGGCAGCTGGGTGCAGGTTTTTCTGTGCAGGTAAAAACTGGAGGTGACTGTGGCAGGGGGACTCAATGCTGTATGGGCCTTCTACACGTTAAAGAACATTTACCCTGGAGAACTTCTTACAGATGTTCTCATTTGGTGGTGGAGTGATACCATTAAACCTGACAGAGAAAGTAACTGATAGATAGGGTAATTCAATTGTGGGTAACTGATAGATAGGGTAATTCATTTGTGGGTAACTGATAGATAGGGTAATTGATTTGTGGCTAGATTTAACCAGCAATATGGAGGTGTATAGTGGAGTGCACATGTGGGCTAGGTTGGAAAGGACCAGGTCACAGATATTAGATCTTCTGCTGGGTAGATTTATCATTTTCTCCAGTGCATCAGTACTAACAAAGTGTAAGAAGAACCTCCATTCGTTTTTAGAGGAATAAATAAGCCAATCATTGCTTGGTTAAATGGTTAATGGAAGTCACCTAGCAAGAAGGTAATTGGCTGATTATTTAATCTCTCAGTGGAATTAAGATAGGATGATGAGCTTCAGGGAACACTGATGGGGATCTGCAACAGTGAAGTAAAACTTGAATTTGCTAACATGATTTGGACTCCAGGAAACTCCTAACATTAAATAGTGCCACCATGATTTGAAATATTGGGTTTAAGTTACATATGCAGGAATAAGTTTTGTATGTAGGGATATCCAGTAGGAAGACTCTGCATGAAAAAAAAAAAACATTGTGGGAGCTGCAAAGACTTAAGCCTATTATGTGGAACGCCTGCTATGAGTGGAATAAGCCATCCATGTCAAAACAGGAAGTTTTATTTACTATTTCATCTGACCATACTGGATCCCCTTAGACTGACCTCAACTAATTAGAAAATTATTAAAGCCAAACATGCTATCTTGGTATATAAGTATGATCCTTGGTAAAACAGGTACTGTTCGAGACTAATGCTTTCCTTATTTCTAACACTTGCATATTAAGTTCCAGCATGTCTCCCTCTTTGCATTCACTCCCGCATGGGACACCACTTGGTTATGGTCATACTTGTCTGGTTTAAAGGACAGTAGGGCCCTTGTGATACATCACAAATCCTGGCACTGGAGAAACAGTTTACAGTTACCCTATTCTTCTCCAGTTTGGTGATTAGGAAGTGTGTATTCCTAAATATAGGCTCACCTCTATGACATTTGCCTGGATGGAAGCAGACTTAGTGGGTGTTACAGATTTAAACCTACTTTTCTGCTGACTCCTGACTGATCTGAGTGGATATGCATTATGCTGGAGTAGAACTGAAGTTTATATTGTCATGTCTTGAAAGCTGAGATATTTTAGAGTACATTTTAGGAGACTTCGGTAATTGTTTTGTTTATAGCCTCAGCAAAAGGTATGGGCTTAGCAGTATGTTGTGACTGGTGTGGTTTTGTGGATGTATGATTTTCTGATATTGGGCTGATGTGAAAGGTTGCCTCCGTCTTTCTTAAAAGCAGTGAACAGTTGGTAAGCATAAGACGGTTGCTATAGTGCCTTAGAACACCTAATGCAATCAGACTGGCCACAGAGCAGACTCTGAGCTATACAGCCAAGTAGGGGAAGACTAGTGCTGGTTGTACTACTCATAGAATAAAAGGAAACCACCATAGAAGACCCTGAAGATTTATGGATGAAGAATTTCAGGTGATATTCTGAAACTAGGTCAGATGGTGGTTTATCTAGTAAAAAGACAGAGCTGGGTTTTCCAAGAATAATAAATGTTGATATGTCACTTATTGGCTACTGCCTGGCTTCTACTAGTGCTTATCTCACCAAACATAAACTCAACTAGAAATCAGTGTCATTTAGCTCTTTTTCTGCAGAATTAAAAAAAAAACACTAATTCAAAGCCGGTCCCTATAAAGCAAGTGCCTTGCTATTTGGTGATCAGCAGTTGTGTCCTAAATGCTGCATGGACCTATAGCCATGTTATAGCCTTCTCCTGACAGATGCCCTAGACAATACATACAGCAGCTCAGTGTAAGAGGCTAAGCTACACAATGGTCCAAAATCTGACCAACGAACAAAGTCTCCTACATACTGTCTGATCAGAGACAGTCAAGAATCAATGTTTTTGTGCTCCTTTTCTCACCAAACGCAAATAAGTAAACATACTGAAACATTTTGTAATAATATGGTTCAAAGTTAAGGAGGGAACTTATATATGCATTTTCTTTTCCATTTTCAAAGTGGAAAGGTAAATTTTAATGACCGCCTGCCTAATGCCTTGAATAGCTAATATTCCCTGTTCGTGCTGTAAGTCAGACTAGTGTCTCACAACAGTAGCAGCAGCAGTCACAAGTCAGTGTCATCTCCAAAAGGTTAAAACTTTTTCCTGTTCTGCTTATTTTAAATAATAAATGCTACTTCACTGAATCATAGCTTCTCCCATAGATCACCTAGACTTAATCTCTCTGCAGTCAGAGTGGAAAAGAAATGTTTTGTTAAATTGCCCTAACCAATTACCTTTAAAACTCCAAAAAAAAAAATGGAAAAAAAAACAAGTTTAGATTAAAACAAATGTAAAGAAAATCTATTTAAGCTAAATCAAACCAGAATACATAAGAGCAAAAGCACACAAACAATGCACAATTGCAAACCTTAAATGTTGATTTCCAAACTAGTGCTATATCAGCAGCAGAGACAAATAAGTAAGAGCTCCAAAAGATTTAAACCCTTTTCTTGTTCTGCTTACTTTAAATAATAAATACTACTCAGCTCCTCCCAGCTATCACCTGCACTTAATCTTGTGACGATGCCAAATCTAAACTGAGGGATGAGTTATTATAATATCAGACTCATGACAAAATCAATTTGGGTAGAGTGCCAGTCAAAAGAGTAGCTACATAATGTATGAATACTTTTAAAATTAAGTCCATTATCCAAGTTTCTTAAAAAAGAGAAAATGTTGGTTAACTCCTTCCTTCTTTAAAAAAAATCTAGGTATATTTTGAATGTGCAAAATACTATTGATGCACACCTCACGTATTGCTGCTCTTGTGGTAATTGCTCATTTTATAGACATTTGCAAAACTAAATACTTTACTTTTGTAAACTCAGATTTATTAGATTTGCATTTGATCACTTGTTTTCAAAGTGTGATATAAATGGTTGTTTGCACATGAAATACCTTCTACACTGAGTAGACTAAATACCCATGGAAATAACCCAATTCACTATACCTGACTGATATTTGGCATGCAGTATTTCACATTTATTTATAGCTGTAATCTTCTTTTTCTTAGATTCATAGAGTTTATAAGGTGGAGTCAAGCGAGCATTGTGATTTTGCCAATACCCACCCTCATAGGGCACGTCCCACTAGGACAAACGAAGCCAAGCTGTTGCTTTCATTAATTAGTGCTCCCCTACTAGCTTTAAATGGAATGTGATCAAGAATTTTATTTAATTATATAAAAGGTTACATGGCTAAACAAAACTACTTTTGTATATGCTACATCCATCAAAATGATTAGTCAATGGTATACAACACCAACTAAAAGAAAATATATACATATATAAAAGCATCACCCACCTGTACCCCCCTCACTCTTGTATTTCCAAATATACTAACTACAGAACTGTGCAACCATTTCTCTTTTCGATGGACAAAACTTACCCTTGCTAAACCATGGTGCCACTTGATTAAACAGCCATGTTTTATAAAACACAGGAACCTATCAAACACATCAAGCTTTTCTCATTTGTCACAATATGGTTCAAAGTTAAGCAGGAGCCCCATTTATGAATTTTCTTTTTCATTATCTAAGTAAAAGGCTTCTTTCAAAGACTGTCTGTTGTCTTGCATAGCTAATTTTACCTGTTCATGCTTTAAGTCTCTCTCTCTCTCTCTCTCTCTTGTGTCCACACCATGTCTTTCAGCACATTGGTCAACAAATGCTCTCCAGCACTCATTGTTTCTGTAGTGGTTACGGGTTTTACAGGTTAGGGTTATTAGCCTGAGGCCCAACCCTCCTCGGAGGGTGTAACCCCCCCCCCCCACACACACACTCACACCTAGAGCCAATTTAGAGTGTCCAATCATGATTTAAGTCTGGGCCTTCTGAATTTATCTTTTTGTAGAAGCTGTTTTCCAGCTACTGTATGCACCACAGGACCTCCATCAATTTTTAAATTATAGCTTGTGTTGCAAAGAGAAGCTGAATTTACTGTTAGAATAAGCACTGTATTGCATGTTCAAGAATTTCCACTGAGTTCCTAAAATAGCCACAAAAGCATGGTTCACAGCTTTAGTATTATCAAGCACACATGTAAGTTAGCAAAAACCTTTACATGATGATTTTTTAGAAACATAGAAAAAAATCCTAGACAATTTCCAAAAAGATAAATATAGAAAGATGCTAAGGATTTTTATTTGCTTGTAAGATAGACAATAATGAATTTCATTTTCTTTTATATCTTCAAATGTTTGATAACAATAAATGAACAAAACTTTTTTGTTGAACTGAGTTATAGTTGTCTTTATTTATTTACTTGTAAATCCAGGAAAACCTGTTAGCTGAAAGTATTTAATTATATGAGTGTGGAGAACTGCACAATAATATTTAATTATTCTAATTTTATTAGTATCAACATCTGTCCTTTGATCATCACTTTGAGCGGACTGTAATTTCCTCTGCAAAAAGTGTACTGTGCTGCATAGAAATTAAAACTGCCTTGAGTGGTGTTATACAGGAATAGTTATAACATCAGTTTTTGCTATCCATTTTTCAAAATGATGTGTGATCTTGACATATATGACTGCTGGGCATATGTTCAGTATAACCTGTAATGAATGCTATAGATTTTTGTACCACATTCCACACTGCTAAAATAATAATCTGTACCACTTGTAATGCTGCACAAAACTGTTCTACAATCTCTTCTCCAGTTAGTTGTTCTACATCTTAATGAAAACAAGAATTGTAGAAATAGAAACATTAGAGAATATCAACCTACTTTAGCTTTGCACTGTAGAGTTGTGAATCTGTTAAATTAGTCAGACTTTTTCTATAAATAATGCTTTTGAACTAAATTGCTTTTTGCACTATAAAATAATGTGAGCTGCCATCTTCTTTTAATACAGAGATAAATAAAGAGTAAATTTAATCTAGAATTAATCATATAACACAACTCTTTAAAGGAGAATTAATTATTCAAGGACTAGATCAACCACATTTAGCAAAATCCTGCATACTATAAGCCTCGTAAACAAAAAGGTCCTGATATTTGGCTAATGTATTTATTGTACAAATTCCAACTGCACAACTTATAAACAAAGGGATTGTGTCTATATATATATATATATATATATATATATATATATATATATATATATATATATATATATAATTGAGTGCCTATTTCCTTCTGTTTCAGAGTTGTGCAAAAGACCAGTGTTTCTCCATTTATAGGTCAGAGAGAATTCTGAACATAGATAATAAAGCAAGAAAGATGAATAAGTTAGTTGTTGGAGGTCCTAGCCAAGCCAATGCTCATGAGGTCTGATATGCCTTACTAGATATCAGGACAGCATTATTTAATGATATATATATACATATATATATATATATATATATATATATATATATATATATATATAGTCTACTTTACATGATCGACTTTTCACAAAGTCAAAATTCATATGGCCGAGGCCATATGATCGACTTTTGAAAAGCCGAACATGTAAAGTAAACAGAAAAACACAACAAACACTTACCTAAAAGCTGTTAGCAGGGGGGAGCTACATCCCCTGCACCCCATGGGGGCTCCACCCCTCACCCCGTAACTTAAATATACCAACTCCAAGATCGCACTACAGTGTGGAAGAGGGAAATTTTCCCATTCCACACTGTGCAGAGATAGTGGTTCCCCCATGTGAAGGGGACCTATATATATATATATATATATATATATATATATATATATATATATATATATATATATATGTGTGTGTGTGTGTGTGTGTGTGTGTGTGTGTGTATATATATATATATATATATATATATATATATATATATATATATATCTACACACATATGGGTCTACTTTAAAACACCGACACGCAAAATACTGATGATGAGAACACAGAGACCGGAAGATCGACAACTGAGATGACCGACAGTTTCAAAGCACGAAACTTCACATGCCCGACAAAACACAATCCTGACAATCAACAAAACAAAGCAAATACCTTTTCCGAAAAACACACACACAACACAAGCACAACAAAAACCTTACAAACCTACACTAAACCTTACATACACAACTATCTATGCACTAACCTTAACCCAAACCCTAACCCTAAGGTCTGTCACTATCACACACTCACCTAACCCGCGCCCAAACCCTAACTCACTTAACCCGCCCCTAACCCTAAAGTCTGTCACTTAACCCTAACTCACTTAACCCTAATCCTAAAGTCTGTCACTTAACCCTAACTCACTTAAACTGCCTCTAACCCTAAAGTCTGTCACTATCGCACACTTACCTTAACATGTCGGTGTTCTCAGCGTCGGGCTTTTAAACTGTTGGACATCTCATTTGTTGATCTTCCGGTCTCGATGTTGTCGTCGTCGGTGTTTTGCGAGTCGGTGTTTTCAAGTAGACCCATATATATATATATATATATATATATGTATAAACTTTCAAACTTTGTGGTCAATAAAAATGGGAGAGACAGGATGGCCTCACAGTCCTCACATAGAGCTACCATTGTAAATGACAAGGTAGACAGAAAACTGAATAAAATGTCAAGTAAAATGTCTAAGTACAAGACGCAATGGCATATACAGGTCTTTAATGAAAAAGGAAAAATCAGATAGCTGCTACTCAAACAGGAACAAGGTAACATTTATACTACCACACAGTGATGACTCATGTGCTGATGCCCACCTCAGTACTGGAGAGAAGATTAACTGCAAACATTCCTTCTCTTCTGCTATAACATAGACTCAGGAAACAATAAATGCATTTGCAATGAACCCTTTCCCTTTGTCCAAATGTAAAGACATCTAAGATTCCTCTTAGAGTGACATCTATATTTCATACCACATACTGAAAATACAACTTAAGTTAACCTCTAACTGATTCTAACAAAAATTACAAAAGCTATCATTATGAATGTCTTAGTCCTTAGGTTAGAATATGGCCTACAAATATAACCTCCAATTCCTCTTACAAAAACAGCCATACTTTAAACAGATGAAAACAAATTTCTATATGTTATCTACTTCTTCTGCCACAAGGAACATCACTATGTGACCTTACAAAAAAATATATGCTGCAGCTACAAGGCCATCTTCTTACTGATTAACCTAACCTGCAGACATCTCTGTGAAACTTATTGCACTGTTCTAGCTATACGCTGAGGAATCTAGAAGACCAGGATCTAGGTAGACCTTCCTTCAGTCTTATTACCTCTGAAAGAAATTCCTCTAAATAGCCCCTGCCAGGTGGAACAGCATTGCACTTGATGTTAGAAAAGCTGGTAATTATTCCCAATTCAAATACCATCTTAAAGACATTCAGCTATTAGCAATAAATGTATGTCTCAGTGAAAATGTTTAGGCTCAACTTCTTTTCAGTGACTACATTAATAACCATGTAAGCAGATTTAATTATCTTATAGAATGTATTCACATAATATGTTTCAGTAATGTATCTAGGAATATACACATGAAATGACTGATCATGAAATTAATCAATCAGGACATAAGGAAGAAGACACTAGGCCCATCTCAGTTTTGATTCATAAAGGGCAGGTCATGTATATTCAGCCTGGTGGATTTTTTGAAAAGGTCACTAAAGCATGGATGAAGGCAAAATGCTTTACACTGCATACCTTGACCTGGTCAAGGTATTTGGCACAATTCCCAATCAGACATAGTAGCAACGCTAAATAATCTGTGGAAAACCTCTGTAGTACAACTAGATTTCCAACTGTCTCACAGATAGGATGCAAATAATCAAAGCAGGGGAAGTTACCTCCACAAGGAACCAATCAATAGTGGAGACCCCCATGTTTCGGCAATAGGACCTCTTCTGTTTGGCATCTACTTTTCTGAAGTGAAAACCAATACCAAGGGCTTTGACTGCAAGCTAGTAGTCATTGGATCCCCAAATCACTTAGCCATCCTACAGGAAGGTTTGTCTTAAATAAATAACTGGTGCCAAAGTCATGAATTGAAATTAAATGCCAAAGATGCATTATTCATAGGATCATAGGATCATAGTAAGTTACTAGGCTATTGGCCCTGAGGGGCTTATAAGCCTAGCCAAGAATTTAGCTCATGTTCCAGCAAGTCAGCACCTGATGGGACATATTTAGAATCCCAGGGGTGTATTATTACATCCTTTGGGAAGTCATCTTTGGGAAGGGGCTGGGAGGGTGGCTTAATGGCTAAGGTGTTTGCCTTACAAACACAAGGTGCAGGGTTTGAGTCTCACAAGGGATACTTGGCTAGGCTTAAAATGGCTCGCAAGGGCAATTAGCTTAGTACTAAACCATGAACCAATCTATCCCAGGGAACTATTGCAATGACAATACATTCCTAATATTTGTTCCAGTTATTCAGGATTTGGGAACTTATGTGGGCAGTGGCCTAACTTTTGACTAACATGTGTCTTGTTGTAAAAAAAGTCCTTCTATATCCTATAACAACATGCTGCAGAGACTGTGACTAGATCTAGGTTTGTCATTGTCCTGCTTTACTCAGCCCTCATTAGACCAGTCATTGAATATCATACTCTCTTTGGCATGTATCTGTCTAGACACATGTCACAACTGGAATGCCCACAAACATACCATACTGAGAGGATACAAGTCCTAAACAGCATTTATTTATTTATTTATTTACATTTGTTTACCGGGAAAGTCTGACTGGGCCAGAAGCCCATTTTCAGAGGAGGCCCAGAGAAAAAAACTCCACAAAAATACAAACAATATACAATAATTAGATAGTACAACAGTATACATACAGTAAGATGCAGAATACACATCTTCTAGTTAATCTATACAAAGTAGTATTCAATACAATTTTCTAGTAGATACAATTTCAAAAAGGAAAAACACAGGCATTTCAGTGAAGATCACTGTGAGAAAAAATAAAGTTAATAGTGTGTACATATTAAATAATAATTATGACCAAATGATATTTCCTTGATATATATTTATTGTTGAGTAGTAATAAACACTGAGGAGAGGGAGAAAATGAGATAAGGAGTGGACAGTGTACTGAGAGAGTAATAGATATCTTGTCAGTCAGGTGTGGCACAGAAGCAATGCCAGTTCTTGGATAGATGTTCAAATATTCATAGTTTAAAACTGGTAGATTCAAGTGTTAACTCAAAGCCAGGTCTCTATACTTGGTATCCTACAGACTGCTAAGAGGTGACCTGTGTCTGGCATACAAGGCATCCCCAACCCATTACTGATGGACTTACTGCACATCAGCAATTCAGGTGGCATCAGAAATACTCAGTCTAGGGATCTAAACTTATTATGCAGCATCAACAGAACAGTTTGGAAGAACGGGTACATTTCACATAGCATAATACTGCTGTGGAACAGACTCTCCATCAACATAAAACAAAGTTCATTCTTATCCACATTTAAGTACAACTTAGATATATGGATGCTAAACAAAAAATTTACCCGAGAACTGCCTGCTGTACTACTAATGGATAGAAGCTTCTCCTAAATGTTTTATCCCATGCATGGGTCCCCACAAATTTTCTATGGCATGATCCCAGTTATTCTCATTAGGGGTATAATTATTGACCATGGGATTGGTATGTCCAATCTATGATCAAATGGGATTTGTTATTTCAACACAAAAACAGAAACTGGCTAGTCTTAAAATGGCCTGCAAGGGCAGCTATCCTAGCAGCCTATGAACCTATAAGTGAATTAACATTCTGCTAGTTGCTCCTTATGTTGCACAAAATAAGTGTCAGCTCTGCTTAGTGTGTTTATCTAGTTAGCAAATGTATAAACTATGAAATAATGATAAAAGTAAAAATAAAAATAATAAATGGCTTGGTGCTCTGTTCAAGAATATTTCATCTGTCCTGTGCCCAGTAAGTGCAGAGATAGGCCTCCTTTCCACTGTAACCCTGAACCAGATTAAACAGTTAGTCAAATAATGAATGACTGGATGTATGGATGACAGAATTAATATATGATTAAATCTGTATCATTGTACAAACTGTTGTCTAAGGTATGTATTCGCAGGAAATGACACTATAGACTGACGCACAAGCGTCACAAATAATATTCAAATGTTCAGTATTTTCATTTATTTGCATCTTGTTTGTGATCATCTTGTAAATAAAAATAAAATATATTTGTTGGTGGTTTTAACTATTCCTTAATAATTGTTTATTACTTACAAAAAGCAATAATGAAATACAACAAAAAATATTTATTTCATAGTTTGCAAGAAAAAATCCAAATCAAGGATGCCACGGTGCTTATAAACTATTTTTTTCAGATTTCTAATGAAGTTCTTGATGAATTAATAAACAAAAGCACTTAACTATTTAATAAATCCTGTGTTTTGAAGTGTTGTTTTATTCAGTTGTTTAGTATGTCACCTCTGATCTGTTTTTTTTTTTTTACTGTGGGCCTACAGTTAGTGTTCTGTTTAGTGTGCATTTATTATTCATATTTATGAATGTTTGATCAATGGGTCGACTTCATGATATCGACATTAAATACTCCTTTATTTAGTTTAGTATTTGTTTGCAGGTGAGTTTTCCAGTGTTTATGTAAACAGATTTAGTATTGTTATGGGCCTACATTGCTCTTCATAGAGGAGATATAGTACTTCTTTGCAGTTGTCCATGCTGTGGATAAGACATAAGTGCAAAAGGACAGACTTATCATACAAGTGACTAATATAACCATAGAAAATAAAGGTTTTGTGAATTCTGGGGGTAAAATATTATCTTTGTGCATGTCATTTTATTTTGTAATTCATGTGTTGTGAAGAAAGCCAAATGCAAAGTGAAATGTTGACAGAGAGGAATATAGGTTAACAGGGAAATCGGTAGGGTTACTGAGTAATATAAGCTGGAATGGAGATGGAGAATTTGACGAAGTGGAGCATGTCATAAGTAGATCAGGATTTCTCAAGATAAATTAAATGTTTTATTGAATAGAACTCCAAAATTTAGTCATTTAGTGTTTTACCTTCTAATAAGAATAATCTGAGGCTGTTTTATATGCTTATCTGTGCATTTTCACAACAGACTATTATTATTACATCTTTTTACCTTTCTTCTTAGTTTTATGAATAGCAGCTGCTTTAGGAATTTCACATATTTTGAATGAATAGTATTGTTAATCAATGAAAGTAGTTTTAAGCAATGAAAGTGTCTCCTGAATTTTCCTTAGCTAGTATAATGGTGTTCACTTAATATTTGCAGGTTTATCTAGTAGAGAGTTGGCTATGATTGTGAGTCATGACTCAAGAGATATGCTATTTGTCAAGTAATATTTTGTCAAACTGGTGATCAGCAGAAGCATTTCACAAAATCCTTCTATTAGTTGAAAAGGGTTAATGAGATAATGTAAGGCTAGCAGAAAGAGAAAATGTTCCTTTCCCCTATGTTGTGTGGTGTTAGAATTAGTATATTTACATAAGATCATAGGAACATAGGAGGTTACTAGGCTAATGGCCCTAGGGCCCTTAAAATCCTAGCCACGACTTTATCCCCAAAAAAGAAACTTCAGTCAGCACCTGTCGCCCCTGTCAGTGAGGGGCACAGGTGGAACCCCTGGGACAAATTTGTGGTTTCCCATCCACTCATCAATGTTACACATGAAGAGGGTCACTGATGTACTTACATTTACGGGAAGTCTGTTCCAGACACAGGGCAGCCTCTGGGGGACAAATCTGTCTTTCCAGCAGGTTTTGTTAATGTCGCACATTAGATTTAGGCATTTCAAGTGAGCAATGCGAGGAGTTAGACTTATGGATATGGAGCATCTCTAGTAGGGCAGGGTCCGAGATTGCATTGTAGGTGAGGCAGAGATCACCTCTAAGCAATCTGTATGATACTGAGTAGAGTGATTTGAGCCTGTCCACATAGGACCATACCTCCCAACCATACTGAATTACTCGCTTTTTTACCGTGTTTTGGGGTCCAAATGAAGGGGTGCCACGATTCCCGAGTGGCATCCCTTCATTTCTGATTTTTTTTGTTGGTTTTATGATTGTTTTTTAAGTTTTTCTCATACCGCGTTATCTGAGCCGACGTCATCACATGTGTGATGATGTCAGCTCCATCAGGGCTACCAGCCAGTCGGACTTGAGCTCAAGGAGCTCACATCATCATTTCCGACTGGTCTGGCTGCAAATGCAAGCAGGAAATCATTTTGGATTATAGCATTAGTACTCATTCAGGGAAATCATTTAATTATAGCAGCAGTATTAGTTCATTTGATTCTGTTAATTACAGCAGCAGTACTAGTTCATTTGGAGCAGCAGCACTCGTTCGTTGGGTTGGGCAGCATCACTCATTTGTTGGGTTGGATTCCACCGGGGAATGATTGAATCAAGCTGCAGCAGCACTCATTTGCTGAATTCCATTTAGAATCAAGTGGACTGCAGCAGCACGCATCTGTTTATGTTTGTGGAATAATTGAAATGACTCAAGTAAGTGATTGTGTGTGTATTTAGAATCAAGTGGACTGCAGCAGCACATGTTCGTTTATGTTTGGGGAATAATCAAAATGATTCAAGTAAGTGATTGTGTGTGTGTGTGTGTGTGTGTGTGTGTGTGTGTGTGTGTGTGTGTGTGTGTGTGTGTAAAGGCCCCCATGTAATACTATTTCAGGCTCAAACCCTGTACCTTCAGTACAGGGTAAAAAGAGTCTAAAGTTCCTAGCCACCACCATTTCTGAGCTTTGTCCAGATTTGTTGTGCTAAGAGTTGAGAAGAGCTATGGTGAGAAGTGAGAACAGAATATGTATTCTCCCATTATTCGCTTTGTTGTTTGCCCAGGTTTTTTGTGCTAAGAGTTGAGAGTTATGGTGAGTGAGAAGTGAGAACTGAATTTGTATTCCCCTATATTGGCTTTGTCCAGGATTTTTGTGCTAAGAGGTTGAGAGCTATGGTGAGAAGTGAGAACTGAATTCACTAAATGATAGCAATTAAGTTTCAGTCTTCCTATTTTTTAGGAAACTGCTGATTTGGCGGGCATAGTGGTATGGTGCTCTGATTGTAGTGCATAGGGTCCTGGGTTCAAGACTTGCCAATGAAATGGCATGGTGGTAATACCACATTTTTTCTAGCAACTTTCCAAAATTATACAAGCAATGTTTAAAATGTGTCCCTGCCCTGGTAAGTCCCTAGCCACCACCACTTGTGAGCCTTTTCCAGGTGTTTTATCCTATAAGTTGAAAGCTATGGTGAGAAATGAGAACTGAATTTGTATTCTTCCATTATTGGCTTGTTTATCCAGATTTCTTGTGCTATGAGGTTGAGAGCTATGGTGAGAAGTGAGAACTGAATTCACTAAATGATAGCCATTAAGTTTCAGTCTTCCTTTTTTCAGGAATCTGCTGATTTGGCATAGTGGTATGTTGCTCTGACTGTAGTGCATAGGGTCCTGGGTTCAAGACTTGCCAGTGACATGCATGGTGGTAACACAACATTTTATTCTAGCAACTTTCCAAAATTATACAAGCAATGTTTAAAATGCATCCCTGGTTTTTGACCCCCCAAAAAAAAAAAAAAACTGAAGTTGAAAGCTGTGCAAGATGCCTATGGCTTACACTACTGTCATTCTATTTATACTGTGGGTGTGGAAGTAGATTTTTATGATGGTAGTGTTCTGAATTTTGTTTCATTGCCTATAGTACAGCCTACTGGAAAAAAGTTCAGACAATAAATTTAAAATGCGCTCTGTGATTTGTCTAACAAGTGTGTTGTATTATACAATGAATATAACTTAATAAAGTCAGGAAAGTGCATCAAAGATAAAAACACATGTATGTGTCTTGTTTTGTGTGCAAGGGGCCAATGATTTGAAAATGGCCCAAAGGTAATCTTTATCCACCACTGGCCAGATGGATTTTCTTTGGACGTAGTGTGGGTTTCAATGCTATTTCAATGAATGTGAGTTTCAAGGGCAGAGAAGTTTTAATGCCGTCTAATTTCATTGAGACAGTATTGCTTTGTTTAGCAGATGTCTGTTAGTGTTTGTGCATTGTTATGCTGCAAAATGTAAAAATAAAATCCAAATAATCATTGTAGAAGTAAAGCAATATGCACACATTAGTGTTTATGGTAAATGGGGTGAAATCGCCAGGCAATGGGACATTGGAATGGCTTTAGGGGGACTTTGGTGTCATATTTTGGTTGTCTGTTCTTCAGTTTGAATTTGAAAGTTGGTATCCTACAATTCCACTGGAGTGGGTGGGGTTACGTAATTATGTATGCAAATTAGATGTTAATCAGTGTACGGATTTGTACCTATTTTTCATGGGCCTTGTCCAGATTTTTGATGTTTCCAGGTTGAGAGGTATGCATAGGACAGGTTTTGGAGGACATGGATTCTTTTTGTAAGGTATTTCTATGTCCTTTCCAGCTGGTACAAGTGTTTGGAAAGTTACATACCAAATGGGGTGTTGTACTCAATTATTGGCCTAATGAGGGAGAAATACAGAGAGGTAATAACCTCCTTTTTCTGGATGCAATCCCTTAACTTATCAGCTGAACTAAATAAAAGGCTTTTCTGACCACTACAGCTACATAATGGTCAGATATCAGATTGTTGTCAATCTGTGTACCCAGGTCTATCACCACAGGTTGTGTGCTTAGGAGGTTGCCGTTGATGTGCTAATTAGTAGGGGCTATGTTTTTGGTGAATGGTATGATAATACATTTTTTCCATTTAACTTAAGGCCATGAATTTGGCACCAGTCATTTGTTGCTGTGAGACCCTCTTGTAGTATGTTAACATCATCTGGGGAGTCAATGGCAGTACCCAACTTACAGTTGTCTGCAAACTTCATCAGCCACAGGCCTTTTGTCTTTGCCTGGACCTCTGAGAAGCAGCTGCCAAACAGTAGGGGTCCCAGGAGAGATCCCTGGGGAACACCACTAGTGACAGGTCTGCTGTCAGAGACCTTGTGGGTACTATTGGTGAGCCAGTTGGCCACCTATCTCATAAGATAGGGATTTACGCAATGTTGTGTTAGCTTTTCGATGATGCCTGAGTTGGGGATTTTGTCAAATGCTTTGGCCAAGTCAAGGTAAGCTGTATGTATTGACTTTCCCTAATTCAGGGCCTTGCTGACAGTCTCAAAAAAGTCAACCAGGTTCAACAGGCACTATCTGCCCTTGACAAATCCAAACTCGGTGGGGTCAGGAGCTTTAGATTGACTATGTCCTGGCAGTTCTCCATTCTGTTGGAATGAAGTGTGTACTCAGGCTATGGTTGACTAGGGTGTTCAATGGCAAAGATAGTTCTAATACTATCAGGTCCCATGGAAGCTGTGTTTTAACAAACCTGGGCTTTGCCATGGAGGTTCCTGATGTGACTGAAGAAGGCTTTGTGGCTTCCCTTTGTTTTGAAGACTAGTTTCAATTCATAATTAGCTTTGGTGGTTTTCGCTAATGATCTAATTTGCTTGTTGAGGCTAAGGAGGGAGTTTTCCAATTGGGAATTTGTGCCTTTTTAGGTTCATAGGTTCATAGATAGGTACTAGGCTATCAGCCTGAGGGCCAAAGCAAGCCTAGCCAACAGTGTACCATGTATTGTTAAATTCCTGCCCCTTTATCAAGAAGTGCCCCAGACATAATCCCAGGGGTGAATTTCCTATCACCCATCCACTTATCAAGGTTTTTCCTTGAATAATGCTAATGACAGGCTCTGCTTGATGTGGATGGAAATCTTGTTCCAGAGCATGGGAAGTCTCTGGGTCATGAATCTATCCCTCCAGCATGTCCTATTTATTGCTGTGATTAAGTTTAGGTCCCTAGAGCATGTAGGTCAGGGAGATTGGGATTTTTTCAAGTGAAGCATGTCCAATAATTCCGTGTTTGACATAGCTTTGTATGTCAGACAGAGTTCTCTTTGAAGTAAGCCATATGTGACCGAGTAGAGTTTGAGTTTCTTGAGCTGGTCGGCATAGGGCAATTGCTTGAGGCCAGCAATCCTCTTGGTAAAGTACTTTTGGGGCCTCTCAAGTTGTTGTAGGTGTCTTGTGAGGTACATCCCAAATGGGGCATTGTATTCAATTAAGGATCTGATAAGTGATGAGTAGAGGGGAACGATGACTTCCTTATTTCTAGATGTGAACCATTTTGTGATTAAGTGGGCCACGTAGAAAGATTTTCTGACCATTGTGGCAATGTGGTTATCAAAGGAGAGGTTCCTATCCACTTGGGTCCCAAGGTCTCTTATCACACTTTCTGTGTTGAGCGAACTTCCTCCTATTTGGTAATTCATGGGTACAAGGGGATAACAATGCACTTTTTGGCATTTAGTTTGAGGCCATAATTTTGAGGCCCTTTTGCAGGATGTCTATGTTGGCAGGGGAATCGATAATGGCACCCAGTTTGCAATCATCTGCGAACTTGGTTAGCCATAGACCCTTGGTGTTCGCTTGCACTTCAGAGAAGTATATACGAAACAGGAGGGGTCCCAGGACTGTACCCTGGGGTACTCCACTTGTCACTGGTTTGGAGTTGGATCTGGAGTCCGCAACTCTTACGGTGTGGGTTCTGTCCATGAGCCAGTTGGCCACCCATCTCGTGACGTAAGGGTTTATGTTAAGGTTGGTGAGTTTATCAATGATTCCTGAATGAGGGATAGTGTCAAAGGCTTTAGCGAGGTCCAGGTAGGCTGTGTGGATTACCTTGCCCTCATCTATGGCCTTTGTAACTGTTTCAAATAAGTCTACCCGGTTTAGGAGACATGACCTACCTTTTACAAATCCGAATTGGGTAGCATCCAGAGTTTGGCAGTTACCTATATCTTTGTTTATGAGTTCCATGACAATATACTCCATGGCCTTGCAGACCAGGCTTGTCAAGCTAATAGGTCTATAGTTCCCGGGGTCTGTGGTGGTTCCTCCTTTGTGGAGTGGGATAACCATTACTGTGCACCATTCTGTGGGCACATAGCCTGTGGTGAGGCTGTGGTTGAACATGGATTTTAGGTGGGGGGCTAGTTCATTTTGAAGTTCATGTAAGATGCAGCCTGGGATGTTGTCAGGTCCCATGAATGCTGTGTTTTTGGCTTTAGAGAGTGCCATTTTATCTGTGTGTTTGTGATTGCTGGGGTTCTACAACCATCTGGTATAGTTATGGGCCCTTTGGGGGGGTGAGGGGAGAGTAAAGTTTGTACTGGACCTATCTGCCAATATGTTGGCATTATCAGTTGGCTCTGTATATTTTGTGCCATTCTGTTGTAGCTCGGTACAGATCCGGTATTGCCATGGAGATTCTTTACATAGCTAAAGAATGCCTTGTGGTTGTCTTTGGAATCCGTGGCAAGTTTTCTTTCAAGATTAGCTTTGGAGGATTTTATGAGAGATCTTAGTTCTTACTGAGGCTCGTCAGTGAGTTCCTCCATACCTGGGTTTTTACTCTCTTTTGCAACAGTTTCTTCCTTCTGTTGTAGTTTGTTAATGGCAGGGGACCACCAGATCGGCTTCCTTTTTTGGATGATAGCATCTTGGTTTTGTTGGGGATAACACAATCCATGCACTCATGCAGGTGCTTGTAGAGTTCATTTGTGTAGGATTCAGCAGTCGTGACTGTATTGACTGAGTTATCCATTGCAAGGGTGTCACAAAGTTAGTCACCTCAGTTTTGAGAAGTGTGAAGTTTGTTTTGGAGAAATTTTTTACGATGGTTTATCCTTGAACAACAGTCTCTTCCTTTTGTTGTAAAGCCTGTTGATAGAGGATGCCCACCAAATAGGTTTATGTTTCCTTGAGGAGCAGGTTTTAGTTCTGTTGGGTATGGCTGAGTCCATGCAGTTGTACAGGTGCTTGTATACTGCATTGGCATACTGTTCAGCATAGTTGTCTACATCCTGTAAGAAGGGCATTGGTGTGAAGCTACTGATACCCTCCCTTAGGAGTTGTAGTCAGCTTTTGAGAAGTTTTTTAGCCTGGTTATGGCTGGGGGGGGGTGGAAGATAGAAACTTCGAATAAGACAGACAGATGGTCTGATTTCACCAGGGAAGAACTTACTATGGGAGTGGTGCTACGGTCACCTATGTTGGTGAGAACCAAGTCCAGAATGTTATCTCCCCTTGTGGAGAGGGGGTGAGATGAGCTGGTCTAGTGTGTTAGAATTGATGAAGTCAAAGAATCATTGGGTGAGTGCATTAGTGCAGGAATAGTTCACCCAGTCTGTGGTGGGTAGTTGAAGTCACCAAGGATCAGGGTGTTAGGGGTAACTTGATGGAATCAATTAGGTCCAGATAGGAGGAATGGGTGTCTTGGGTCATGGAGGAGGGTCTATAGCTGGCTATAACTTGAATGGGTGTCTTGCCAACTGTCAGTTGCACCTGGAATAGTTCTAGTGTGTCATGCTGGCAAACCAGTCTGGAAGTGTGGTTGTCTTTAATAAAGATAGAGACTCCACCATCCTTAGTCTTCCTAACCTCATTTTGGGGTTGGAATGTGTGGAATGATGTATAGCCTGGTAAGGCAGGGGTGCTCTCTGTAGCCTTGAACCAAGTTTTCTGTGACTGCACATGTTGAAGATGTTGGCATCTTCAAGTGTGAAGAAAGACTCCAGTGAGTGCATTTTCAGGATAAGGCTCCTAGCATTAAATAGCATGACCTTCAGTTTACTTTTTGACAGATATTTTATGTTGGAAGAGTTGTCTTTGGGACATTGCCTAAAAAAGGGCACAATGGCAGAGGCAAGATCCTTGGCCAGAATCTGGAATCCCTGGGTGACAGGTGGAGGCCATCTTTGGCAAAGCATAGAGGCCTGTCAACCATGTCATCCCAGGCAGATAGATACTGGATTCCCTTGGAATGACACCAGAAACTAAGCCAATTGTTAAAGTCAATTACTTTTTCTTGGTATTGTGGTATCATTCTTGGTGAAGGTAGGATGCTGCCTAGGGCTAGGGTCATACCTGCCTGGGACACATACTCCGAGAGCTTAATCATGTCTCTCTTCATATAGTTCAGGAAGGTACATCTCAAGTCATTCACACCAACATGGACAATGACAGAGTCATTCTTGTACCTGTTGTGGAGAGACTTAAGTGCATGTGTGATGTGGCAGATTCTGTCACCTGACAGACAACTGACCATGACCTTTGCCTTGTCGAGCATGGTGGGGGGCATTGGTATGTCTCACAATTGAGTCACCAATGACGAGTATGTTTGGTTTACAGTTATTCCTTATGGGCTGTATTGGTTTATTGTCATGTCTTATGTGTTGTGTTTTTGAGACACTGGTGTGTTGTCTGCTGTATGTGATGTGTTTGGTGTTGTGTGTGGAATGTTTGTGAGTGTCTTTTGGAGGTCTCTGCTGTTTAGGTAAGTTTTTGTTGAGGATCTCTGCATAGCTGGGTGTGTGTTGTGCTTGGCTATATGATATGAGTGGTGTGGTGTTTGCACTGGCAATCTCCTCTTTGTCAGGAGTACTGACTGTGGCATGAGAGAGCATGGATTCCAGGTTACTGATGTAGATGCATTTTTCACAAGTAGAAGAATTATATGCTAGGAAAAGAGGGATGTCAGCAAAAATGAGGCAGTAGCTATACTGCCTCAGCATGCCCATGTCACCAGACTGGCAGGAGAAACTGAATGGAATTGTCCAGTCATAGTGTTCTGAAAACTTGGATGGATTTATGGAGAGAGGGTTTTGATAAGGGTTTGTCCACAAGAGTGTAGACCAGAACAACCTTCTTAAATGTTAAATAACTGGCCTGAAGCCCAAGTGTTAAAACCAGAACTAAGAGGCTTATAATAACAGGTACATTTAATCAGGCTACTAACAAGCAGTAATAAATGCAGCAGAATAAAAGCACTTGAACACTTAAGAGCAAGCAGCAAAGCAAAATAAGGTACTAAAGTAGGAGGAACACAATTACAGTAAAAGCAACTGAATAAAGTGTATTTTTTTTAGTCAAGAGGGGGGAAACAGAAATAATTCCAGGTTAAGAAACTAAGGGGGATGGCCTTCCTAAATGCTCTCTCTGTACACAGTATAATGAGCTGATGAGATGGGACTGGGAGGAGTGTCCAAAATCAAAGAGCAAGGGGGTAGTCCTTCCCAAATGATCTCACTGTACTCAGTAGAGTGAACAAATGAGATGGGACTGGGAGGAGTGTCCAAAATCAAATTTATAGCAGGGGCAGACAATTCCAAAGCCACCAAGTTTAAGAATACAACAACACTTGCACTGGGGTTGAGAAAATGCAGACAGAGAACAGCAATATACAATCCAGAAAATAAATAATGCAGTACAATTTTGTTAACTATCACTGAAATAGATCAAGTGCAAAAAGTATACTTATATTAGCTTTGTGTATCCAGATGGCTAATGAATCAATCACTCACACGCTACAATGTGGCAGTTCTAATAATGAACAGTCTCACAGAAATGTAACTCTTTATAACCATGGTATAAAAGAAAAGGCAGACCCTCAGGCAATCAGATAAACACAAAAACCTGTTTGACCAGTAGCTCACACCTTGGACGGGGTGGCTTCACAGAATGTATAGCAACCTCCACTGGGAAACCAGCTGAACAAAATGTAGACAGAGACCAGCAATATACAATCAAGCAAATAAATAAATGCAGTTCAGTTTAGTTAATCATCATATGCAATGTTGTAAGGACATTGTGACTTTGCCCATCAAAAATATTGTTTTTATATTTTTTTTGAATGCTGTGATTTGAGAAATTAACTGCTTGATACACCTGTAAATTCTGAAATGTTTATCCATATTATTTATTTATTTGTCTTTGTTTACCAGGAAAGTCTGACTGGTAATACTCATTTTCAATGGAGGACCAGGGAGAATAGCTCCATTTGATTACATTGTATTATACTAAGTTCCAGTCAAAGAGTAGCTACATTTCTATTTACATTTATGCACAGACAGTAGTTATGTTTCTATTTACATTTATATACAAGCAGTTGTTATACTTCTATTTATGTTAATATACAAACAGTAGTTGTGAGTGTGTGTGTGTGTGTGTGTGTGTGTGTGTGTGTGTGTGTGTGTGTGTGTGTGTGTGTGTGTGTGTGTGTATATATATATATATATATATATATATATATATATATATATATATATATATATATATATATATGTATATATATATATATGGGTCTACTATACATGATCGAAATAGCAGAAAACCGAAACCCATATGGCCGAGACTTCCACAATTTCAAACATGTAAAAAAAACATTAATTGACTTTCTAAGTGTTAGCAGGGGGGCTACATCCCCCTCACATCCACACTAATTTTAATATACCAACTCCAAGATCGCACTACAGTGTGGAAATGGAAATATTTCCCTTCCGCTCTGCATGGAGATGTCTGTTACACATGGTTGGGATTCCAAAAGTCGAACATATGGTCACAGCAATATTGGTTTCAAATTTGTGGGATTTCAACCATGTGTAGGGGACCCATATATATATATATATATATATATATATATATATATATATATATATATATATATATATATATATATATTTTTTTTTTTTTTTTGCAGAGGTGGAAGTTACTAAAGAGAAAGCACACATGTAACTTAGTGGATTGTACAGACAGCAGTTAGGCATAAATATTGTTTTGTCATTTCAGTAAAAGGTTGAAAATATTATGTTTAAGGAGCGTATTTAGATACTATTGTATAGTGAAAAATGTTTTAACCCTGTGATGAGCATGTACAGAACCAGGATTGGTTAAGATGTTGTTTAAGCACTGATTAAAACTACTGAGTTTGTCAGAGAGATTTATTTGCATGTGGATACTATTCCAGCACTGGGAGATGAGTGAGTTCCCAGCAACATTATTTGACTTATTTCTAAGTGATAAAAATTTGTTACTAGAACAGAGGACCCTTGCTGGACAGTAGGGTAGTAATAAGTTTTGTAGTGCAGGCATTTTTCTGGATGATGAATGAGTTTGTGTGCTGTAGTCAGCTGTGAATATGTTAAACAGTTGTACAGTTCAAGCCAGTTTAATTGCTTTTAGATAGACAATGGTGGGTCCTATGAGGAAAACTTGTGGCAAATGTAGCTATTTTATTGTAGTAGGAGGCAGGTTGCTTTCTTTGAGTATTGTTTATGTTTGATAAGATAGGAGTTGTGTATAAGAGAGTCGGCAGTAAGAAGATGGTGGCTAGAGTTTTTCTTGTAGCATCTTTAAGGAATCTCTTGATCCTATAAAGGGAGCCTAGTTTCTGGTGTGTAGATTGTATGGTGTGCAGTATATGGTGGTCATATTTGAGATTGTCGTGTATTATAATGCCTAGAAATTTACTGTGAGTTACGGTTTCAAAGATAGTATTATTTGCTGACATATATATATATATATATATATATATATATATATATATATATATATATATATATATATATATATATTTATAAATATATATATATACTATATATATATATAATATATATATATATATATATGAACCAAACAAATCCCAGAACTGGCTGAAGGTATAGTCCACAAATAAAATGAACAAAGTTAGGCAAAAACAATCAAATAACAGCCAAAAACTGCCAAATGTAGAGTCAAAGAATCCAGGTTATAAGGCTTTTTTCAGTTATGTTAGGAACCTGGGATGCAACTCCCAGACTTGTTCTGAGTTGATTCTAAACAACAAAAAATACACTGAACCCACAGACATCGCCAATATCCTGGCAGACAGGTTCAGTGCAAACTTCTCCACCCCCTTCCCCCCAAAAGAGCAAGTATCTATCCCATCAGAGTGCAGCCCCCCAAACATCTCTGATGCTCAGGTGAAGGCCGCCCTCTCCAAAGCAAAAAACACTGCTTCCATGGGACCAGATGGCGTCCCGGGTTGCGTCCTACATGAACTCCAAGAAGAACTAATCCCTCAAGTAAAACTGCTGTACAATCTCAGCCTCACTACAGGATATGTGCCCAAAGAATGGCGTACAGCAACAGTGGTCCCACTCCACAAAGGTGGCGCCTCTACGGACCCTGGAAACTATCGCCCCATAAGCCTGACTAGCCTAGTCTGCAAGGCTATGGAGAGGATTATCATGGAACTCATAAACAAAGACATTGGGGAGCTACAGACAATAGATCCTACCCAATTTGGCTTCGTCAAGGGCAGATCCTGCCTTTTGAACCTGGTCGACTTCTTCGAAACAGTCACCAAGGCCATAGATGAAGGGAAGGTAGTCCACACAGCCTATCTGAACCTCGTAAAGGCATTTGACACAATACCCCACTCGGGCATCATAGATAAGCTATCCAGCCTAAATATAAACCCCTATGTCACAAGATGGGTCACAAACTGGCTCAAAGACAGAACCCACAGAGTTGCTGGAGCCATGTCAGACTCGAAACCAGTCACAAGTGGCATCCCACAAGGTTCTGTCCTGGGACCTCTCTTGTTCTGTATTTACTTTTCTGAGGTACAGGCCAACGTGGGAGGACTATGGCTCACCAAGTGCACAGATGACTGCAAACTGGGTGCCATAATCGACTCTCCAGCTGACACAAACATCCTTCAAAAAGGTCTCGCAGAGACGGATAACTGGTGCCAGAGCCATGGTCTAAAGCTAAATGCCAAAAAGTGTATAGTCATACCCTTTGGCAAAAACAATGTGCCCACAAATTACCACATAGGTGGTAACCCATTAAGTACAGAGAAAGTAATTAGGGATCTGGGGACCCAAGTTGATAGCAATCTCTCCTTTGACAACCACATTGCCAAAGTGGTTAGAAGGACCTTCTACATAGCCCACCTCATCATGAAAGGATTCACATCTAGATCAAGAGAGGTAATCGTGCCCCTTTATTCATCCCTCATCAGGCCCATCATAGAATACAAGGCCCCCTTTGGGATGTACCTTACCCGACACCTGCAGCAATTAGAAAGACCCCAAAAGTACCTCACCAGGAGGATCAAGGGACTCAAACAGATACCATATGCTGCTCGGTTAAAAAAAACTCCAGCTCTACTCAGTTGCATACCGCCTACTTTGAGGTGATCTATGCCTGACATATAAAGCTATGTCCAACCCAGAATTAATGGACATGCTCCACCTCAGTAAATCTAAATCCCTTAGAGCCATGCGCTCAAGGGACTTGAACCTCAGCACAGAAATAAATAGAACATGCTGGAGGGACAGATTCATAACCCAGAGGCTCCCTTCACTCTGGAATAGAATTCCAATTCATGTTAGGCAGAGCACCTCCCTGACTCTCTTCAAGAAGAATCTTGATGAGTGAGTGGGGGATCATAGGTTTGTCCCGGGGATTACTTCCGTGTCACTATTAGACAGAGGCACAGTAAACTAAACTTTAAAAAGGGCACAGTATACTCAAATCAAGAGGTGGCGTAAGCCAAACACAATCGGGCTAGGCTTATAAATGCCCCAGGGCAGATAGCCTAGTATGAACCTATGAACCTATGACTTTATGGTAAAAGATTGCTTTTGATTTTGGTGACTTCTTGAGGTGAAAAGCATTAACTTAGATTTTTGGGGTTGAGTAGGAGGTTTGATTCCTTGAGCCAGGTTTCTACAGAGGAAAAATATTTTTGGGTAATGTCTTGGAGCATATTTATTGCTGATTCTACACATATTAATGTTGAATCATCTGCATGCTGAATTAAGCTAGCATGGTGAGTGGAAGTGTGGAGGTCATTAATAAATATATTATAGCAGAGGACCCAGGATAGAGCCCTCAGGGACACCTGTAGTAACTGGTTCAAAGATGAGTAGGTTTGTTGCCATTTAATGGCTTGTTGCCTTCCAGATAAGTAACTAAGGAATCACAACAAGGAGTTTTGTGAAAGTCCTTCTGACATGACTCAAACAAGCAGCTGGTATTGTGAGACGGTTTCAAATTCCTTTCACAAGTCTAAGAACATGACAGACACAAGCAGATCATTGTTTCTATGTTGGTTCATTATACTGGTAAAATGTAGTAGAGCAGTAATGGTGCTGTGCTGTGACCTAAAGCCATGCTGTGTTTCTGACAGGTTGTTTGAGGTTAGGTATTGCATCAGCTGCATATGGATGCATTTCTCTAATATTTTGGAGAGGGGGGGAGAGAATCACTATTGGTCTGTAATTATTAAGCTCTGTAGCTGTGCTATCTTTGTGCAGTGGTATAATACAGGATTTTTTCCACTGTGATGGGACATATCTTTCTGCTATGGGCCTATTAATTAGTATGGACACAGGGGAAATCTATGACTTCTGCAACCATTTTTAAGTAGTATGATGGTAACTGGTCTACAGCTGCAGAAGTAGTTTTTAATTTAAGGAGCAATTTCCTTACAAGTGAGGTAGGTACTGGACTAAAACTGAAGAGCTGTGGGTGGTTTTGATTGATCAGGGGTAGAGTGAGGGAGGCAGATGTGATAGTGTCTGAGAAAGATAATTGTATAAAGTAGGAATGAAACTGTGTGGGGATAGATTCTGTTGTATTGTCTGTTTTTTTAGAGGGACTAGTAGTCTTGCCAGGGTGGAGCAGTTTATTTAGTGATGACCAAAAAAGTTTTGGGTTGTTTATATGTTTGTCTTGTAGGTTGGCAAAGTATGTTTGCTTATCCTGTTTGATGTGGAGTTTTGCAAGATTTCTAAGATGTCTATATTCCTGGAAGGCATTTTGAGTTCTATATTTATACCAGTTTTTCCTTCTTTATCCCTTTTATCATGATTTTTTTTCCTTTGCCAGCCATGGTGTGGGGTTGGGACTTTAGTCTTTTATTACATACTGGTGCAAGATTATTTAAAGTATGTAAGAATATGTTATTAAAATGTTCTACAGGAGTATCTAGCAGCATTGTTCTAAGTACATTCCAGTTATATATTTTTTTTCCATAATAAATCTTTATTGTTATATGCTTTTCATACAAAGTTACAAAATACAAACTACTAACTAACACTGTAACAATCACACCAAACAATATACAATATTTACAAGAATGCTTCCATATAAGACATTAGAAATATAAGAAAAACACAGGAATAATTAGTAAGTTTCCAATATTGAACAGTTTGATTAAACATTTCTCTCCAAATATAGCAATGATTATTAATATCTTCAATTCAAAAGTTTTATGCTAATATAATATTAAATATTTGTTCCCAAATTTTCGGATTATTGATACCCTTACTATGTGAATTTAAAAGTAGTTTATGAGCTAGTATATGTTTTGTCGCCAACACTCTGAAGTTTTGCCATGATGTTTTAGTTGGGTCTAGCCAGTTTGAAGCTATATAAAGCTTCATTAGTAAGAAAATAGTAATATAAACTATACTCTGTGATCTGGTAAGTTGCTTCGGGGGAATATGCAAAATCATAAATTTCCAAGACAGTGTTGTACTTTGGTAGCCCTCTTTCTGAAGTTGAATTTTACGGGAATTCCACAGTTTTTGTATACACACTTACAGCTCCAGAACATATGAAGAAGATCAGCCGGCTGAATTTTGCAGTATGGACATGTTGCAGAGTTTTTAGAATTAAATTTATGCAGGGCAAGGCATGTATAATATGCATTATTCCAAATCATCAGCTGCGTATATAACAGTTTTTGAAGAGAAGTTGATTTAATAGTCAATTCAATTGCCTTTAACATATTACTTTTATCTGTCACTAATATTTTCTCTTCCCAATAATTTGATAACAAAACTTTACCTTGAAATTTAAGTTCTTTAATTAATTTATTCATAGCTGTTATACATTTAATATCCTGTTGGAGAGCTTGCCACAACTCAGAGCATTTATTTATAGTCTCTTCATCCAGTTTAAAGTTTTGGAGGTAACTTATAGTAAATTCTCTAATCTGTCTAAGAATAATCAGGTAATTTTTGGGTAAATTAAATTCTTGTCTTATTTGGTTGGGCGATCGATCCAGATGTTTATATATATCGATCATAGTTAAATTAACAATTAATGGAAACTTCTTTAGATCAATTAATTGGTTGTTCAGCTTTACATTTGGGTTCCTGTGAAAGGGCTGAAAGACCATCATATGCTGAAGTAAATCCAATGATTGAAATAGACTCTGTAAAGATAATATTTCAGTTTTAATGTGTTCCACAATCCCATACACCTTCAGAATATCTTTACCTAGAAAGGGCATTGCTTTAGGATTAATGTTCAACTTTAAAATATATTCATAGTTCAGGGTTAGCCAAGTTGGTGTCCACTTAGTACTAGTTATCTGATGATTGGCCATTCTTAAAATCCTATTAGAATTCACAATCAGATAATACGTTTCAAAATTAGGCAACTCCAGACCTCCTTTACTTTTTGGGGTCATTAATTTGTCATAAGATACCCTAGTTTTCTTTGGCTCCCAAATAAATTTAGCCAAATCTTTATGAATTTGTTTAAAAAATGTTCTTGAAAGAGATAAATGGGCTGACCTAAAAATATACAGTAACCGTGGCAATACATTCATTTTTATAATAGAAACTTTTGCTAATACTGGCAAGTGCAAATTTTTCCATCTCACAAAATCAGAAACTATTTGTTCCCAAACTATTTTAATGTTATTATTATAATAATCTTTATTATCTGTGGAAAACACAACACCAAGGTATTTAATATTATCTTTGAATGTTACCTGCCCCACTAAAGGTAATAATGAGAAAGGTTTAGGTGTCTTTAAAGGGAATATATTGGTTTTCCCCAAATTAATTTTATAGTTAGAAACCTCTGAAAAATCATTAACTGCTTTCAATATCTTCTCAGTGTCTGATATTGTAGATGCACAATAAATATTCAGATCATCGGCAAAAGCTGCCATTAATATTTTAGTTCCATACATTATTGGGACATTATGATAAACCTTCTGCTTAATATATAAGAACAAGGGTTCAAGATAAATATTAAATAGTAAAGGGGAGAAAGGACAACCCTGTCGCGTTCCCGACCTAATTTGTATTCTTTTGGAAAAACTTCTGTTAATATACAGTGTAGTATAAGGATTACTATATAAAATTTATAAGATTTGAACAAATTCCGGGGATATATTAAAATAAGGTAAAAGATAAAACAGAAAATTCGTGTCTACCCTATCAAAGGCCTTCTGTGCATCTATTATAAGAGCATATATATTCAGATTATTTTGCTTTGCATGCGCTATCATAGTATGTAATGAAAGTGTATTATCACTTGTTTGTCTACCTGTCATAAATCCAGCCTGTTCTTTAGATATTATATGAATCATGATTTTCTTCAATCTAAATGCTATAATTGAGGTTAAAATTTTCATGTCTACGTTAATTAATGATATCAGTCTATAATTATCTGGATTCTGGGGATCTGAGTTAACTTTATGTATAAGAATAGTTTTGGAAGCATTAAGATGAGGATCAATAATTTTATTCCTGATTATATAGTTAAACACACCTGAAAGTATCTTACCGATATACTCTGCAAACTTCTTGTAAAACTCCACTGTCAACCCATCAGGACCTGGTGATTTCTTTGGTTTCATATGCTCAATTATATATATTATTTCTTCTTCTGATATCGGTTTAACCAAATCATTTTGAATATCCTCTCCTATTTTTGGAAACTTAATCAGGTGTAAAAATTGTTCATAAACTGCATTAGAGGATATATCCTTCTGCCCCTCATAAATATTAGTATATATTTTCTCAAAGATATCAATAATATCTGCAGTTTTACGATATATCTTATTATTAAGTTGTATTTCTGAAATTTGCCCATTTGTTTTTGATTGATTAATGATCCTAGTCAGCACTCTCGATGGCATTTGAGCATAATTAGCATACTTAGAGTTTTATAATCTTGAAATGTTACTCTAGAGTTTTGAATTAAGAAGAGATCCCTTTGACATTTAAGCAACTCTTTCTCTGTTTGCTCATTAAAGTTTAACATTAGCTCTTGATTGAGTAGTTTAATTTTGGATTCCAAGTTTTGAATGTCTTTATTTAATATTTGTTTATAATAAGAGGCTTTCTGCAAAAGGACCCCTCTTATTTGAGCTTTAACTGCAGCCCATTCAATATCTGGGGCATTCTGATGTTTGTTTAAACCACCCAGTAAATCTTTAAGGCAGTTTGAAATTTCTTGTAATATATCATCCTTATTTAGCAAGTTTGGATTCAGAGACCAATTATACCCTCTTTGTCGTAAGATATCTTTTACTTCTTTAGCGAAACTCAGCGAAATTTTTGAGTGATCTGATAGGTATCTGGCATGTGTAACAACTGTAGGGTCTAAGTTAATCAATGATCTTGAAATCAGAAAAAAATCTATTCTGGACCACATTTTATGACATGGGGAATACAATGTAAAATTATTAGTACTATTATCATTATTTAAATAGTGAAAAGGGTCATATAGTTGAAAATCTTCTTTTAAATCATTCAGTGCTAATACAGCATGCTTATTAAATGCTCTTTGTGGACAAGATCTATCCAACTTCGGATTTTGGTAAGCATTCCAGTCACCTCCCACAATTACATAGTGTCTATCGAATTGCGTTAAAATAGAATATAATGATGTTATAAATATTTCTTGGTTATTACATGGCGCATAAATATTAAAAAGTACTATAGGTTTATCAAATAGGGTAGACGAGAGGGTGACATAACACCATCTCCCATCTTTATCTGAATTAGAGTCCAAAATCTTCTCTTTATATTGATCTTTAATAATTATAGCTACCCCCGCACTATTTGACTTACCTTCCGATGTTATTACCTCTCTGATCCACTTCTTTTTTTTAATATCCGCCCATTGATCATTCATTAAATTAGTTTCTTGCAGTAAAATAAACCACGCCTTAGCCTGCAACAATACATGAAACAATAGTTTCCTCTTCTTCAAGTTCTGGAACCCTTTAACATTCCATGAATCTAATTCCCACATTTCAAAGGTTGGCTATACAGTAAAAGGTTTGGAGAGAAAACATAGGTAAACAGATACAATAATTTCAAAGTCATACATATAGTGGAAGCCATTCTTATATCCCATCCTACCCCAGTGCTTACCCACTCTAACCCCGGACCAGGATTAATATAGGTCTTATATAACATGTAATATCTAAGATATACAGAAAAAAAAACAAATATAAAACACTAGATTATACAGTTTAAAATGTGTTCCATAGTTAAGACCTATAAACTCTAACTTACTTATGACAAAGCCTAAACTAAGCATTCCCCAACGAACACTGCCATGAACTACAACTCTATGGTTACCTATTATTTAAACAATTCAAACTGCACATATAATAAGACAGTACATATAAAATATATTACAAAAAAGGTAATGTTTTCCCTTTTCCTATACTGAGATTGGCTATCATACATAGTCCGCATGAGAGAGAGAGAGAGAGAAAAAAAAAAAAACATTTTTTTTCCCCTCCTTCTTTTCTTTTTTTTTTTTTCTTATCATACCCTTAAATAAATAAAAAAAACTACTTGGTAATATCCTTACTTATAAGTACACTTTAACCTAGTTTAATAATAAAACAGACTACTAACTAAAGTAAAATATAGTACCCTCTATACACAGTATATTAATAACTATAATGACAACTACATTGTACTAACATAATAATATCCCTGCACCCTCTGTAACTACTATAATTAGAAGATTTTAAGTAACAGTTATTTGGAAAGCATGACAAGTGTGCCTATGTGTTTAATTTACCAAAGATCACGTTTTTTCACTGTTAAATAAGCAAAAGTAGTGTTTAAACAGTTCCCTTTGGTTTCCCAAGGCAGGAAACGCTATGAAATATTTGCGATGGGGGACCGCTTTAACAGAAGGACACCCGGAAGTGTCACATCGAATTTGACCCCCTCGACAGCATTTTAGGCATTTCCTGTCTTCCTCCTCATCGAAAACAGTTCGTTTAAACCATAAAACGTCGGAAAATGAGCGCAGGTAATCCAGATAAGGAAAACAAACAGTTTTATTACTCTGAAAGGGGCCTACAGATTTTCACATGAAAACAAAGAATTACACAGACCTGGAGACGCAGTAGATAATGGATCCCATCTCAGCAGCCTGCCAGTCTCAATGAAGGTTCAGTTCAAGTCTCTGATGCAGGTAAAGCCTTGAAAACTTTAAGAAACACAGTTTTAGCCTCATTTTTGGTAGAAACAGAATGTTTGATTCCATCCATTGTAAAAATAAGCACATTAGGGTATTTCATTTGAAACTTAATTTGTTTATTAATGAGAAATTTGCAGTATGGAGACAAAGCCTGTCTTGCCTGTCTGACCTGCATAGGCAAATCTTGTGACAAAGATATTTTATTATTTTCCCAAATAATATAACCACCAGCTTGTTTTACAGTAATAAGTATTTTACTTACATCTTGATAGTTGAGAATTTTAGCATATACAGGTCTCGGAAAGTTAGATGCTTGTACCTCTCTTAAAGCTCTGTGTGCTCTTTCAATAACAATCTGTTTGATCCCCTCAGAGTTATTTAATAGCACTGCAAATATTTATAGTATGGATGGAATTAGCTCATTATACTGGATTCCCATTCTGATAACAACATTGTTTCTTCTGGATCTTGCTTCTAAGTCTGTAAGCTTGTTTTGCATAGTCTGTATATCCAGATCATGTAGATTTGTTTTTTTTCCAGTAAAGTTATTTTGTCCTCATTTTCTGAAATTCTAGCTTCCATCTTATCCATTCTTTCCAGCAACTGAGTACATGTACTTCCAAATGACTGTATTTGATTAGTCAGTTCTTTCAGTGCTTCTTGAATAGGCAGCAGAGCTCTTTTGATGTCTTCCATATTTAAAGGCTGATCAGGTTTAGCTTTAATCCCTGTTTTCCGTTGTTCCTGCATTTGGATAATTCTTTGCCTTTTGGAAATCGCATCTTTTTCAGGTGATTGTAATTCCGAAAGTTTGGTTTTAGTCGTAGTTGTCTCCATACTTTTAACTTCTTTAGACATCCTGTTAGTACACAATTCCTTACAGTATAGAAAGCACATGGTCCCTTTGTTTGCTTCTCTCTGCAGAGCCAGCCAATCTATTGCAATCCAGTGAAATATATTCCTTTTTATCCGGTCTTTCTCCTTAATATAGGAAAATTAAGTGTAGATAAAATTATTTCTCGAAGATTTGATGTTAAAAACCTCGTGTTATCAACTCAGGGTTTTGAATTTCTCAGGTTAAATGGAGAGCTGCAGTTCAGCAGTGTTCACAGAATGGCAGCCATCTTTGAATCGAAACAGTTATGTTTCACTGAAAATATCTTTGCTGAAATTGGCTGTATTTCATATCTGATTATAGATAATATCCTTATCTAGGTTATGCTGAGTTCTAATACCATATGTTGGTATGTGGTCAGTTATGCTATCTGAGAGTGGCCTACTTTTGTCCATTTGTCTGGTTTGTTTGTAAGGATCCAATCTAATGTTGAATGTCTCCCTGAAGATTTATTAATTCTAGCAGGTGAGATTATTAATTGTCTGAAGCTGTACATGTTTATGGATTCAGTGGGGGTAGTGGAGTTCATGAGTCGCTAGTCTATATTTAGGTCTCCAAGAATTATAGTTTCATGACTAATTTGTTATGATATCCAATACAGGATACTTTTAACAATCATCTTTATTCCCTGTGGTATATAAATTGCTGTTAAACATACAGTTTTCCTACTGTTGATTTTTAGTTGTGATATTAGTGGTTTAGCATTGTTAAATCTGGGTATTTCCTGTGGAAGTAAGGTAATGATTAGGGAATTTTTATAGATGACTACTACACCACCTGCACGCTTGTTTTGTCTGTCATGCTTGTGATATTGTATCCTGGGGTGGGGGTGAACTCATTCTCTTTTATTTCTTTTTTTAATCAGGTTTCAGTAGCTATAACTACATCAGGGTGTGTGTGGCACAATAAACATGTATTTCATTAATTTTATTACACATACTTCTTAGGTTCATATTTAGTAAGGTGAGTTTGGATTGATTATGTTTTTACTGAGATGTATTACATGGCTAGTTTATTTTGGGGCTGGAAGTGAAGGTTTTATGAACAGTGGGAACAAGGTTTGGGTGAATATCCCCACTAATTGTTTTGAATTGATATTTTACAGAGGGAAGAGTGTTGCCAGTTATATTTTGGTCTTGGTTTATTTGATCATAAATTTGGATGCTTAGTTTTAAGATACTTGTAAAAATTAATCAGATGTGGTTTGTTTGCAGAGATATGGTGTTATGGAGAAAAACAGGCTGGGTAGATATTGCTATTCATTGTGAGGATTGGTTGAAGTCCTAAGTATTTGAAGGAGGTGGATTTGATAATTGCTGATAAAGGCTAGTAGAGTGAGGAGTAGTAGTAAAATAATCTGACTTATGGGGCATCTTATTTAACTTGGGTTTTATCTTTGTTGTAAATAAGGATAAGAAATGTTAGGGGGTAGTGCATTGGATGTAGAGATGTAATTTGATAGTTATAGGAGGCAAGGATTAAGACAATTTGTGAGTCTTGGGTGGTAAACTAGAGAGGGTGTTACCACTGGGAGTAATTGTATTGTTTTCTTACTGGAGGGAACGTATGCTATTGGTTAGACGAATATGTGAGTGGTACTATGGAAATATAAATGTAGAGTAAGAGGGGGTGGAGCCAGTGTTAGTGAGGATGAATGGAGAGTGTTGAAAACTTGTCAAGAGCCAGAGAAAACAATCAGTGACTAAACATAAATAGCCACAAATCTGCTGAGAGATACGTAAAAGGAAAATGCAGTTTAAAAGGCCTCTATGCTAGTAGCCAAATGTCTTGGTATTTGTTGCTCTAGGACACCATTTTAGTAGGAAAGTTAGTCCAATATCACCTTGACCTGACTACTAGTGATAACAGTAAAACATTGCACTTGACTGTTTGAACAACTTTGTAATGTAATGAGGTTTCCATGGACTTTGAAATGCAAAGTCCAAAACCCTGCCTCAACTCCCACAGACCAGCAAAACAATGAGAAAAAGTAAGCCAGAATGCAATTGTTCAGCTCTGGAAAAATACTAGCTGATAACTCAAAAGTGGTTATACAGGAAGAGAAATAAACTTAAGAAGAGGAGACAGTGGACTGCTAGAAACAATGAACGGACCACAGTTAAAGGGGAAAGAACCAATGGGACTGCTGTAGTTTAAGAAAATGGAGCTATTATACAAATTTCTTTGTTTTAGCTTGCATAATATTTATAATTTACACACAAATATAGCCCACAGACTGGTGTTCAAACTGCATACTTCACTGTTACATACATGTCTATTTGCTTGCAGGGACACTTCTATAGAAAAATAAAATCACACTAAAGAGACAGTTGAGTGCAGTGAATTGATGATGACTATGCACAAATACTAGCTCAGAGCTGAAATTGGTTTAGTAACTGTCTCAGGCAAGGAGAAATAAGAAAGGAAGGGAGGAGATCAAAGGTGACTTCCTTGAAGGCATGCAGTTCCACTAAAGACAGGAGGATATAAATACTAGGAGTAACATGTCTAGAAGAAATGAAGAAAAATATAAGAGAAAGAAATAGTTTTGAGTAGGAGGAGTAAATGTCAGAGTATATTAGGAAGAAGAGAGTAAAAATTGTTCAGCAGGATGTTAGTGGAGGAGGGATTATAGACTATGCGACTACTTTTTACAAGCTAGGACAATGAAGGACATGTCTTCAGATGACTCACTAAGCAAGCTATAATATATGCAGAAGACTGGATGCCACTAACACCTACTTAAAGCAGAAGGCCAGAGGTGGTACACCATTTGTTCTAATTAAATGGTGGTTGGATTGAATGGACTCAGACTGCCTGTTTGGATGGCACTGCTGTATGTCTATTTAAGTTTCCAGTGAACCTATTGAAAAAAAGTGAAAAAAAGATGCATTCAAGGTTCAGTACAAATCCAATTAAATTACAAAGGAATGAGCTATATGCAGTAGAACACTGCCACCAGTAAATGCACTAAAATTGTAAGTGGTTTCTTAATAAATATAGAAATTAATTTCTGTAATACAGTTGCTATGATGGGACCACTTGGCTTATTACCTTAAACAACACTTCCTCAGAAAGAAACAAACAGTACGATTCTGTTAACACCCTTACACATTAAGGCCATTAATCTTTCAAAAATCAGCTTTTTAGCACCAGAACAACAAAGAAACACTGAGCAATTAAGTGCAAGGCATGAAATATCTGCAAAATAGCTCCAAACCTCAAAAGCACTTTAAATAACACAGAAGTTTTGACAACATTACCCTTCCCCCAGATTCAGCAAGCTCTGCATGGAGTGCAGGAATAGTGAAAAAACTGCTGCACACAATATGGCCGGCAAGCGATCCAGGAATGAGCTCCCGGGACGTGCACGAGTGCTCCTACACTATTCCTGCATAGACACTACTGCTATATGCTAATTACCTCATTTGCTGGTGAAAACCATGCAAATGAGGTGAATTAGTGATCCAGGAAGCAGGCAGGCATCTCTGCAGGAATAGTGTAACCTGCAGAAATGTATTCAGTTACTAATTGAATACATTTCTGCAAATTACAAAATGGAGGCATGATAGCTCGAAAGAAAGCATGTATTCAATCTAGTAGGCATGCCAATGGCCAAATATATGGCTATTGGCATAAAAAATAGTTGAAATTTTATAAAAAACGAGGTTTTTTTTGGGGCTGATCTCAGCCGTTTAAGCATAGGGCAGTGGTGTGCAAACGGGATCACCACGGAAATAGGAAGAAAAAGGGGAAATAAGCATTTATACCCAAATCAGCATTTTGCCATAATAGTCAATGGCATGTATAAGACAACAATAACAGGGAATAGTGGTTGCTAAGGGGGAAAGCTCAGTGTGAGTGTGGTAACTATGAATTAGCATTCTGGTTTATGTAAATGAGGGGACTGATACTGAATCACAGATTTCCTCTCAGTGTTAGCTTGGACCCAACCATGTAGGTGCAGCAGCACCACTGTATAAGAGGTGGATGACCTCATAAGGGGGTGTGTAATGCATACTGTAAGTTTATTGAAGCTCTGTGGCCCATGTTTGGCCTTAGCTAAGCAAAGCTAAGGAAGGGGGCGTGTCTCACATTGTTGAGCACTGTTTTCCTTGCTTAAATGGGTGTGCATGCCGCGCACTGGGTTTTAAACAAACAAACAAAAAAAACCCCCAGAAAATAGCAGCACTGTTCACATCTGAGTAGTGGGTATGCACGCTGCTCCTTGGGGCTTAAACAGGAAGGCAATGGGAAGGGAAAACAGCAGTAGGAAGGCAATCAAGGAGAACTAGCATAGCTGGCAGGTGAAATGTATCAGAATCAGCCAATTACAGAGGCAGCAGCCCAGCACAATACTATAAACTATGCAAACACCTTTCAGTCTGTTTTTTCCCACAAAGTCTACACCACTAATATACACAGACAGGGAAATTTTACTTGACTAAGCTAATAAAATGTTAGGGGCTGCTGTTGCAGTCATACATCAATATGTGCAAGAGGCTGAGGATGGTGAGGATGTGAATGCTGATGACCATCCCACAGTGAGGAGGAGAACAGTGTACAGACCCAGGGTAACCTACCAGGGGCTACATGAGCTGGAGATAGTGGAGTGCTGTAGGGTGGACAGGAACCTCCTACAGCAAATTGTTGAGCTGTGCTGGCCATGCCTCACACACAGAACCAACAGAGGGGAACCCAGCTCAATGGATACCAAGGTATGTGTAGGCTTAAGAATACTAGCCACAGGTACCATCCAAAGGGTAACTGGGGATATCATGGGGATCTCACAGGCATCAGCATCCAGGGTGCTCCACCAGTTACAGGATGCCATGTCATCACATGCCAGTGAGCACATATATTTCTTCAACACCCATAAGGCGTTGACCAGCAATATGCATCTCTTCCACCAAATAGCAGAATACCCTCAGGTAGTGAGTGCTATAGACTACACGCACATACACATCAAAGCACCACCTGGTGAGCGGGGTAGGGTCTACATAAACCACAAGGGCTTCCCCTCCATCAACTGTCAGGTCATGTGTGATGCCCAGGGCATTATCTTGAATGTGTGTGCTGGCAGCTCTGGGAGCTATCACGACTCCCACATCTGGCATATGACACAGCTGTACCGGTCCTTTGCCTGTGTTGATATCCCATATGGCCACCTAGTGGGGAATGCTGGCTATGCACTGGAACCGTGGGTGATGACACCCCTCAGAAATGCACACACACCTGAACAAGAACTCCATAATGAGGCACATACACAAACCAGAATCATAATAGATTGTGTGTTTGGGATGCTCAAGTCATGGTTCCGCTGACTGGATATATCCGGTGAAGCCTTGCAGTACTCTCTAGCTACATGTACACAAACGTTCATTGTATATGCTATACTACACAGTATGATCCTGTGAAAACAGCTGCAGCAGAAACAGCATGGGGTAAGGCCGCACAGCCCCCACCATTGCCAAGGCCATCACAGACACAGAGTGACTTGGAGGTGGAACTACCTGAGCCTGCCCATGTAGGTGGAAGTAGGTATGCCCAGTATGCTCAGGCCTTGGCAAAGAGGTAACGCATAGCACATACACTGACACTGTAGTGACCCAGGGAATGACACCTCTCTCTGACTCACACATACAATGAAAGGGTTGCCAAGCATGACACTACCTGTTCTTTACCATGTATAGGGAATGTACTATGTGCATCTGACATATTCAGCCCTCCAGCACTGTCCTCAATATTGGCTCAGTCACAAGGTACATCACTCTTCCTCTCAATTACTGAATGGTGTAATATGTTCTCATAGTTATATCTGTGGTTTGGATGCGAGCATGCAAGGGAATCTGGTGGCTAAATGGGATGGCAGCAGATAGTGGACACCTATATGGGCAGCATGAAATCCATAACAAATACTGCTGTCAACATACTAGGCAGTACTAGATAAGGTGACAAATCCCACCGCAGTACATGCGGTGGCCCAAATAACTGTGGGTGTCCATAGGATACAGACAAGTATGTCAATGAGGCTCACATACCCACCACCAGCCTCAGACAGCAGGGCAGGTGTAGATGACCATAAAGAAACACTGGAATAAGGCCTCCAAATCATGGCAATGATGAACAACCCCCATCTCGACCTACACAGACAGACTACAACAGGTCTGGCAGTTGTATGTTAGTTCTGATCGGTAAGTCTGAAACTGAAATGTAGGTCAATAAAACCTAAGATCTGTACTCTACTGATATGCCTCCAGTCTGCATGATAGGTCAGAATACAATATGAAATGGAACCCAACAGAGTACCTGAAATACCAGTACAGTCATAACAAATGTTTAAAGTTGTCAGGTGTGCCCCCCACAATCCCATTTAGAAATGCAGTAACATGTAAGTGTGAGAAGTAATATCAGTGGAGCACAGATTGTCTAAGCTGGCCCAATCTACAGGATAGATTGTTGCATGTGTACAATATGCACAGGTCTGTGTGTTAAGTTGTTGTGTGTTCAATATTGTCTGGAAGTGGTCAGCAAGTAGGCATGGAGGGTTGTGTCTCAGTGGCCTATGGGCAGTACTGTGGTTGACAGGGCCATGTTCCGATAACTGCAGTGCTAACCACAATGCTTCTCAGCAATACCCATGCCAGCAGTCATCCATACACACTGTCCAGATGTCAGTATCTGTCACTGTCTGAAAGATGGACATGCCAAGAATGTGGGCCCATGCATACAAACAGTACACAGGTGAAAATACCCCAGACAGAATGCATATAATGTAACTGTCAGCTGCACACAGCTTTGGAATTGTACAGTTGTCCATGTAGTATGGAATATTGGTGTAGTCTGGCCAATCACTGGCAAACCACAAAAGGCACAGTGATGAAGTAATGAGAGACTGTCTATGTCCACGCACAAGGAAGCATAAGGGGAATGTCCCAGGTATATCTGTGAGTCAGCTGCAAGTAGCTTCTATATCACACATGCACTCAGCTCACCCCACCATCAGCCACAGGTTTATCACAGGTCATATCCTTGCTGTTGGGAATGGGTATGGTATGACCCCACATCTGTATGGGAATACCCACAGAATGCAGAATGCTGAAGAGGTGTCTTATGCAGGTGTGTCCCTAGCTGTCAGCAGCACCCTGCCTGCATCCAGATCAATGGATCAGTATGGACAGGAGGTATTGCCACTAACACCTCACACACTTACCCTTTCACCCCAATGGAATCCACTGGCTCACAGCCTGGGAATGTAGGAGTGACAGAATGCACTGGCCTGCCACAGATGGCCTGCATCACTACCAAATGGCCTACAATCCTCTGTCAAAGGCCTGTGCATTACCCATAGTGCCAATGTATATTATCTCATGGGGTCTTAACTAACAACCTAACACAGTCAACAGAACACAAATGCAAGGCCATGTTGACAAATCCCAGTAGCATGCCCCCCATGTCCTACTGCAAGAATTGTGGATCAATCCATAAATACTGCTGGGATGAAGAACCAACAATAGGGATACTTCTCAGATATCGCTGGCATAATGTTAGGAAGAGGATAGAATAACAGAGGGGGGGTCTAGAAGCATGGACATCATGGAGTGTGTGAAGTCTGAAACTCTGATGTGTGCCCATACTACCCCTACCTGCACATCCATTAATGGGTGGCTACAGACCTGCTCGTAAACCACAATGTGAAGGGGAACTGACCAGATATATGAGCCCTGCCTCTGGGTAACCTGGGTGAAGCTGTACAGCTGAGACATATGGCCACAGCAGGATATGGCCATTCTGTTAAGTCGATATATGTACAAGTAGGGGATCCTCAGCCACCAAACTACCAAGATGCTGGACCATTTAAACAGACCCATCAGCAGGTGTCTGTAGCTACCCTTCCAGAATGGCATGAGTGTGCAAGAATGTGTAGACTGCTGCCCACAATACTGGACTTAGCTTCATTCATCGTGTATTTCCCAGTAAATAATTATATCTGTTCGTAATTGATGACATAATACATCACAGTGTAAAACAGTACATATATCTGAATATCTCTGCTAATACCAACCATGTAACACAAGCAGCACAGACACCAATAGTTACAGTATCCCCCTATCTTTCACCCATTGTGACTCCATATTGTCAACCTATCTACAGATATCCTGCAGAAACAGTTTGCTAGGTCTAGGTGTAAAACACCAAACCTTGGACTGGAGTACAACCCTTCCTGGAATGGATTCACACACGCAATACAGAAGGTCATACTGGGCATGCTCCTACACTTTAGAGAAATGAAGCCCGTGTCTGACAGCACAGTGAACTATACATATCTGTCATTTGCAGATGTGTGTGCACACACACCACATTGTACACCATTTATGCTTCACACACACACACACACACACACACACACACACACACACACATTGGATAAGAATGCTCACACATATCTAAGGCCAACAGACTATAATATGTCAAACATACACACACAGAGATGTGGGGAATAGACAGACAGTGACAGAGAGAATTCCATTATGAGGCTTGTTCCACCCACTACACATCCAATTGTCCTATATCACATGATGTGCTGACATCAATCACTGAAGACATTCCTTTTGTAAGTCCTCAGCTATATAGTGTCTGTGGTGCTTGTGATAAATGTGTAACATGATAGTACAAATAAGTATTTGTGTAGCATTTGTAAACTCAGTCCTGTCAAATATAAAGTTGTGTGTGTGTGTGTGTGTGTGTGTGTGTGTGTGTGTGTGTGTGTGTGTGTGTGTGTGTGTGTGTTTCCAGAGGAATGATTTATGGCCCATTCACACACATTGCATTCCCCACTGCCCATGATAGCACTCCTGCTGATGTCAGTCACCTTGAAATAATCCTTTGGGCAAGTAGCAGCCCTATAAGCTCCATGGTGCTCTCGATAACTGTGTAATACTATAGTGTAGCAAACTAGTTAGGTAGGAGTTCTAATACCAGACATGGCAACTGTTAAACTGTGTGTGTATGTGTTTGGAGATGAATGATTCTGAGGCCATTCACACTCATTACACTTCCCATTGCCCTACTTTAGCACTGCTGCTGATGTCAGTCACATTGAAATAACCATTTGGACAAATTTTAGCCCTAAAAGCTCTGGGGCACTTGCTATAACTGTGTAATACTGTAGTGTAGTAAACTAGTTAGGTAGGAGTTCTAATCTCAGACATGGCAACTGTTAAACTGTGTGTGTGTGTGTGTGTGTGTGTGTGTGTGTGTGTGTGTTTGGAGTTGAATGATTTTGAGGCCATTCACACTCACCACACCTCCATTGCCCTACTTTAGCACTCCTGCTGATGTCAGTCACCTTGAAATAACCCATTGGCCAAGTCTCAGCCCATAAGCTCTGTGGTGTATGCAATAACTGCGTAATACTGTAATGTAGCAAACTAGTTAGGCAGGAGTGTGGTGCTTGTGATAACAGTGTAATGCCATCATGTAGCAAACTAGTTAGGAAGGAGTTCTAATCCTGGTCCTGGCAACTGTGGAAATGTGTGTGTTTGTGTGAGAGAGTGTGTGTCTTTGTTGACACCTGATTTTGTGGACATTCACACTTACTACATTCCCCTTACCCCTCCTTTAGCACTGCTGCTGATGTCACTCACCTTCAAAGATACCTCTGGACAACTCTCCAACATATAAGCTCTGTGGCACTTGCAATAAATGTGTAACATTGTATTAGCGATACATAGCTAGGTTGAGGTCTGAAACTCAGCATTGCGTGTGTGTGTGTGTGTGTGTGTGTGTGTGTGTGTGTGTGTGTGTGTGTGTGTGTGTGTGATCAGTATCCTGTGTGGGTGTAATAACAGCATCCATTGTGGGGTGGGTTTTGCTGCATTATTATATTTGAGGACCTATTTATCCCAATGTCCACATTACAAGGCCAGCAGTTGTCAAACACTGTAGAGGCTGGTGTAGAAAATCCACAGCCATAAATGTCTACTTCCATATGCAATGACTATGTGACAGTATGGATTATTGAACAATATAGGCAGCCCTTATAATACTCAGAGACCATTCTCCACCCATGGATCATACACAAACACGCTTGGCTCTTCCTTTCTTTCTTTCTTTCTTTCTTTCTTTCTTTCTTTCTTTCTTTCTTTCTTTCTTTCTTTCTTTCTTCCTATTTCTCTCCATCTCTCTCTCTCTCTTCCTCTCTTGTAGATGTAGAAAAATACATCTGTTTTGCATAGACAGCAGCTTGACTGTTGTATGTAATGCATAGCTGATGGCCTGTGCACAAATTGGAGTCCCCACTTGCTAATTGCATGTAGAACAGCTGTGGTATCATTCCTAGAGCCAACTGCATGGAAACACACTCCTCTAACTAAGAACTTCATGTGGGTGCTAGCCCTTTTCCTTCACTGTGAGCAGGACTTCATGTGGGTGTCTGACAAATAGCATCACAGAGGGTAGTTAGAAAAACCTCAACCAGTCAGGAGGAGAAGGAAACCACACTCACTACAATTCCAGTTTCACACAGACCTACCACGACAACAAACCAAACACATAAACACACAAAAACATACTCGGAGGCTCTAAATAAAAATCTGCCTAAGCAGCAGAGACCTCCAAAGCAGACACCCAAACAACCGCTACCCCAATACAAAACACGTGCAACACATAGCTCACAAAGCCAGTGTGCCGAACAGACACAGCCCTTAAGGCTAAACAACACACCTGATACACTTGTAATAGGTGACTCTATCGTTAGGCACACTGACGTCCCGCTCACCAGGCTGAACAAGGAGAAGGTCACAGTGAGCTGCCTGACGCTAGGATCCGCCACATAACACAAGCACACAGGTCACTCCAAGGCAAGTACAAATATGACTCAGTCATTGTCCATGCTGGTGTGAATGACCTGAGACGACCTCCTGACTACATGAAAAGAGACATAGAGGAGCTCTCTGAGCATGTGGCCCAGGCTGGTATGACCCTGACCTGGAGTAGCATCTACCTCACCAAGAATGATGCCACAATATGAAGACAAGATGATCAATTTCAACAATTGGCTTAAGTGTTGGTGTCATTCAAAGGGGATCCAATGCCTGTCAGCCTGGGATGACATGCTGGACAAGCCACGATGCTCGCTAGGGACGGCTTGCACCTGTCACCCTGGGCTTTCGGATATTGGCAAAGGCTCTTGCTACCCCATAGTGCCTTTTTAGGCAAGGCTCAAAAGACAAATCCACCTCCATAGGTATCACAAGGGATAAGAAATAAGAGTAATGCTACTCAACGCCAGAAGTCTAAACCTCAAGATGCACGCACTCGAAACTCTCCTTAGCATGGAGAACATTGATATCTGTGCAGTAACAGAAACCTGGTTCAAGGCTCCCGAGAGCACCCCAGCACTACCAGGTTATACCTCATACCATGCTTTTCGGCCCTAAAACTTGGACCAAACCACAAAAGGAGGGGGAGTATCAATATTCGTCAAAGATACCCACACCTCCATGTTAGTGGCACAGCACGAAGCATCAGAGACTATCCATGTGCAACTAACTGTGGGTAAAACTGCCTTCCAGTTTATAGCCTGCTACGGACCACCCTCCCAAACACAGGAACCCCACTCGGCCTTCCTGAGAATACTGGAAAATATGAAGGTCTCTCCAAACACCATTATATTGGGCGACTTCAACTACCCAAACATAGACTGGGAGCATTACTCTAGGTCCAACACCCTAGCCCAAAGGTTCCTAGAATTTATAAACTCAAATGCTATGGAACAACTTGTTACCACTCCCACAAGAGGGGAAAACATACTGGACCTGATCATCACCAACATGGGGACACTATGCTCCAGACCTGAAGTGTATCCCTCACTGGTAAGATCAGACCATAAACTAATCTCACTGGATATTCACATCCCGACCCCACCACCTGCCCAGAAAACCACAGTGAAAAACTTCTAAAGCAAATTTCACACACCTCAAAACTGAGGCGAAATCCTTCAAAGCCCCTGGGCCTGTGGAAAATATGGCCCAGACTGCAGAATCCTTTATAAACGCATTCTATGAACACCTTCAGGAATGCATGGATCATGCAATCCCAAATAAAACCAAGACCCAATCCTCCAAAGGCAGACGTCCTGTCTGGTGGACCCCAGCCATAAACAAACTATACAATAGAAGGAGGAAGCTACTACATGATAGAGCAAAATCCCAAAAGGAAGGCATCTCTGATCAGTATTAGCAAAAACTACGGGCACTCATAAAATCGCCTAAGGCCAGCTTTGAGAGAAAATTGCACAGGACACTAAGGATAATCACAAGGCTTTCTTTAGTTATGTTAGGAACCTGGGTGGAATTCCCAGATATGCTCAGAATTAGTCCAAAATGACAAAAATACACTGAGCCCACAGACATTGCCAACATCCTAGCTGACAGGTTCAGTGCAAACTTCTCCCCCCACCAAAAGGGCAAATATCTATCCCAACAGAGTGCTGCCCCTGACATCTCAGATGCTCAGGTAAGAGCCGCCTCTCCAAAGCAAAGAACACAGCATCAATGGGACCAGATGGTGTCCCGGCTGCATCCTACATGAACTCCAAGAAGAGCTAAACCCAAACATAAAACTACTGTTCAATCTTAGCCTTACTACAGGGTATGTACCCAAAGAGTGGCGTACAGCAACAGTGGTCCCTCTCCACAAAGGTGGTGCCTCAACAGATCCTGGAAACTATCGCCCCATAAGCCTGACTAGCTTGGTCTGCAAAGCTATGGAAAGGATCATCATGGACCTCATAAATAAAGATATTGGGGACCTACAGACACTGGATCCTACCCAGTTTGGCTTTGTTAAGGGCAGATCCTGCCTCTTAAACCTGGTCTATTTCTTTGAAACAGTCACCAAGGCCATTGACGAGGGGAAGGTGGTCCACACAGCCTACCTGGACCTCGCAAAAGCCTTTAATACAATACCCCACTCGGGCATTATAGATAAGCTCACCAGCCTAAATATAAACCCCTATGTCACTAGATGGGTTGCAAACTGGCTCAAGGACAGAACCCACATGGTTAGAATTGCTGGAGCCATGTCAGACTCCAAACCAGTTACAAGTGGCATCCCGCAAGGCTAAGTCCTGGGACCTCTCTTGTTCGGTATTTATTTCTCGGCGGTACAGGCCAACACGGAAGGACTGTGGCTGACCAAGTTCGCAGATGACTGCAAACTGGGCACCATAATCAACTCTCCAGCCGACACAAGCATCCTCCAAAAGGGCCTCATAGAAACAGACAACCGGTGCCAGAGCCATGGCCTCAAGCTAAACGCCAAAAAGTGTATAGTCATCCCCTTTGGCAAAAACAAAGTGCCCACAAATTACCACATAGGTGGTAATCCATTAAGTACAGAAGAAGTCATTAGGGACCTGGGGACCCAAGTTGATAGCAATCTCTCATTTGACAACCACGTGGCCAAAGTGGTTAGAAAAACATTTTATATAGCCCACCTAATCATGAAGGGATTCACATCTAGACCAGAGGAGGTCATCATGCCTCTTTACTCATCCCTCATCAGGCCCATAATTGAGTACAATGCCCTTTTTGGGATGTACCTTACCAGACACCTGCAGCAACTGGAAAGACCCCAAAAGTACCTCACCAAAAGGATCAAAGGGCCCAAACAGATGCCATATGCTGCCCGGTTAAAGAAACTCCAGCTCTACTCAGTGGCATACCACCTGCTCAGAGGCGATCTGTGCCTGATGTATAAAGCCATGTCCAACCTGGAATTAATGGACATGCTGCACCTCAGAAAATCCAAATCCCATCGAGCCACGCCGAGAGACTTGAACCTCAGCACTGAAATAAATAGGACATGCTGGAGGGACAGATTCATAACCCAGAGGCTCCCTTCACTCTGGAATAAAATCCCAGTCCACGTTAGGCAGAGTCCCACATTGAATCTCTTCAAGAGGAATCTTGATGAGTGGATGGGAGATCATAGGTTTACCCCGGCTATCACTTTTGTGTCACTGTTAGACAGAGGAACAGTATACTAACCTCAAAAAAAGGCATAGCAAAATTAATTTAAAATGGGTGGCAAAAGCCAAATACACTCTGGCTAGGCTTATAAATGCCCTAGGGCAGATAGCCTAGTATGAACCTATAAACCTATGAACCTATGAACAACAAACACTGTGGAGACAGGAAAACAAACTGGAGGGGGATGTTCCAGACATGGGGACATAATGTAAGTATTGCTGTTCCACATTTGAAGTAAAGTTGGTTTAACATGGTTTGTGTGAATATGGCTGTTCTGCATGATTTAAAATCTGACATGACAGTGTTATGTGGTTGAGAAAACTCTCACCTGTAGGGCTATCTGCAGACTGGCCAGAGTTTGGAGTCTTAGATTTGGTGTGTTATTCACACATTTTTCTGTCTTTATAAGTGCAGTAGCATACTCTGATGACTGCAGTCAGTAAATGGTAACATCCATATATGTTACTGAGTTCATATCCCTCAGAAGAGATATGTTACAACAAACCCTGTTACACCAGCAATTTTCACAGTTTATAAAAGCAATATGTCAATATTAGCCCTGTGTTTGTGCCTCTGTCCCCCAAGTCTGTCATCCTTTGTCCATATGTCATGCAGTAAGAGGTGGATATGTACAGTATGTCATTATTTACTGACATCATTCCTGATATCAAGCCAGTGATATATCAGACTGCCAGACATGTTATGTATAGGAGGCCTTATATTTGAGGACAAAACCTGGACATTCTGTTGTAGTCTGTACAGTAGTGAGGTCTGTATACCTATGGTGATTGTTGACAGAGTGTCATTATTGTGTAGCAGTGTATTGTGAATATGTTATTTGGCCTGTGTACAGACTGGGGTAGATGTCAGTGTTCTTGGTCCTGTTCTATCTGACGTTGCATGCTGCACCAGTTTCTGGTACCCTATCAGCCTATATATTTGTAGGGCCAGACTGAGATGTGTCCCATACCACAGTCAGGCATCAGACTGCACTGTGAATTGGGCCAGTATATATAAGGTTAGTGTGTGAGTGGCAAATATAATGGTGGGTTTTGTTCACACAGTCCATATACTGTACTATTAATTAGGCTTACTATTATGTGACTGTGTTGAGATTGGTTGTGGGTATGCACTGTCACACTGGTGTCTGTTACTCTGTGCTGTTACATGCTTGTAGTTTCTGCTATATTTGCAATTACATGTGTATTCCCCCATAGGAAAATTGGGTTAGTGTTGTGGCAGTCTACTTGTAGTTTAGACAGTGCTTGGTGACATGCCTAGCAGCTCAGTGTATTTACCCTTGTGTGATGTTATGTCCAGATATTTGTCAAATGTACTGTTGCCTGGCCACCATACATGTTGTGTATTTCTGACAAAGCAGTGGGATGCTGTAAAGACGTATGCCACTAACTAGTAGGGAATTATGTGGGCTTGGGACCCCTGCTCCTCCAGTTAATATATGTTAGGACAGGCAGGAGGGTGTAAATGCATCAACTGTGTGAGCTTATCTACTCCAGTATTTGTGATATATCCCCATTTTCATGGCTTTAAACATCTCCTTTGTCAGGCTTGGTCCACATTTCTTGCACTAAGGAGTTCTGTGTATACCTCTCGACTGACCAGATTGTTTCAGACTGTCCACGTTTATTGCTCATATTTCTGCTGTATTCCACAGGATCATTATTGTGATTTGTGTGGTACTTCACTATGATGATTTTATGATGTCTGCCAGTAACTGATGGCATACATTTCAGTTTCAGAAGAGCCTTCCTTCAGAACATGTATGTTGACACAAACCCTATTACTGTAGAAACATTCTACATTTATAACTGCAATACTTACATTATGTTCCCTTGCTCTAAAAGGTTGAGAGTTATGCTGCTGAGGTATGACTCCACTACATGTTATGGGCATATGGGCATATGGGCATGTTTTATATATATATATATATATATATATATATATATATATGTGTGTGTGTGTGTGTGTGTGTGTGTAGATATATATATATATATATATATATATGTGTGTGTGTGTGTGTGTGTGTGTATATATATATATATATATATATATATATATATATATATATATATATATATATATATATATCCTTTTTATGTGTAAACATGAGTGTTGTATATTCCCTCTCAGATGTATCTCACCATATTTATCTAATATGTGTATATTTAGATATATAAACATGACCGATTCCACGCTATTTTCACTAACAAGTAGTAAACAATTGTAGTAGTCAAAGCAGTTGTTCACTACTATTCAGTACGTGTACTGAATGATATATTTGAAAAAGCAGCATAGTCATACAACTCAGATGGCTTAGTGGTTAAGTGCTGTGACTATAGTGTACAGGGTCCTGGGTTCAAGACCTGCATGGGCTATTTATTTTGTTGCTGGGCAGAACAAGGGTCGATGGAGACAGGGTGATTAAGGTGCTTTAAAGCAGCTTTAAGTGGGTTTGCGCAGGTTTGTACAGTGGTAATTGCTGATAATGTTCAGTTAAACAAATACATGGTTACACATTGTAGGCTTTGCTTACCAGTGTGCAAATGTGCTTAGCATTTACATTTAAGCAATGCCTAAACCTGCTAAGAATAGCCCAGCCCTGGTAACCAGTGATTACATTCCAGTCTGATCAAATAACAGGGTAACGACATGTTTAATAAGTATATTTAATTCCATGTACATACCATGCTTCTATGTGCTGTCATTACAGTAGCAAGGGGTGTGAGTATACTGTATGGGACTCTGGAGTATACATGGGTAGTACCTCAATCTTTTCTCTTTGTATGTGTTTCATACTTGGGTAGTATCCCAGGTTATATGCAGTCACACTTGCATGTATTGTATCATTATGTTACTACTTTTAACAGTGTTTTCCAAGTAAGGGTTGATTGCAGATTGTAGTACTGGAACCATAAACCCCTGCATGCAAAGCTGGGCTCTGAGTACTGACTATTGTGTTCTTGGTGTTTGAGGTGATATCCTATTGGATATTGATCTGATATGTTGATATTAACTGTAGACTAGTATGTTTTTAGGACATGTCTTTGAGGACTGCTGTCATGTAGTAGTGGCATACCTATCAGTTTCAGACATCTATCTTTCAAATCATTCATCCTAATGCATAGCCTGTTGGCTAGCTACTTTCTGTCTGTCCTTTGTGCAGATGTGCAGATGTCAGGTATTCATCTTGGCTGCTTACAGGCAATCTCTGATTGACTGAACCTGACATGTCTGTCCAGCTGTATTATGAATGCCACAGCTAGGAAACCCGGCTCTGCATGCACCACATGCCATGGATGCCATAACCAGACTACCACAGTCAACAAAACATGTTTGGGTACAGGTTCCTAATCCAGACACTGGCCATGTTATGCAATATATGTTCCATACATGTCAATTGGAGCACCTCACTAGCTCTCTACAAGAGAAAACCAGATGAGTGGATGTTGAATGTTACTGTCACCCTGGGGATCACTCAAGTGACATTACTTGATAGATGGCCTGCTGACAAATGTCAGGTGAAATGATACCAGTGTACTCTCATGCCCTACTCTTCTCATCTCTCCATGGACATTAGCCTGGTACACACCTAGGAACACCTGCACTTATGGACCTCTGTACTGACAAAAGTGTATGTGTGTATTACAGATTATAACTGTGTTTGTGCTTGTAAACTTGTAGATGAAAATACTCTGAGGGCCTTCTCACCCACTACACCCCCCATTGCTATACTTAGAAAGGGCTGCTGCTCTAATTCACATTAAATGTACCCTGTGACACTCTTCACCCTATGGGCTACCTGGAGCTTACAGTACCAGCATACCACTGTTCTTCAAATGGTTATAGGCATGGGTTACCCTCTGAGTCCTGGCAAATGTGAATATATTTGTGTGTGTGTGTGTGCAATTGTGTGTGAGTGTGCATATTTGTAGGAGACAGCATTCTGAAGCAACATTCTCCAAATACACTAAACCTTGCCATAAATTATAAGGGATGGTGATGTTGCTGACATTAGGAGAGCCATGACAAAACCCTCACTCTACTATTGCTGTGGCGTGTGCAATAAATGCATATCCCTGTAGTAGCAATAATTAGATATACAAGAGTTTGTATTGCAGTCCTGGTAAATGTGTGGTTGTGGGTATATCAGAGCATTATCATGGGTTTCAGTGAGTAAATATCCAGTGTGGGGTGGGGGTCCTGGGTATACTGTCTTTACTCCAACCAAACCCTCACAAGTAAGGCAGGTCCCAAAAAACCAAGTAAATGAAATAAAGGGCCAGTACCAACCTCTATTGGTGCTGGCCCTTTATTTTGTATGCTATCTTTACACCGTGGTACCCCCAGTACATGTCCCAAGGTCCACTGTATGAGGACCACTGTCACCATCAACCATACAGGTAAATGATGACACTCTTCAGCCCAATGATGCATGTGCTGTGTGCAAAAACTCTATAACAGTATGGAGTCACTGACATGGTAGTCAGCACTGCTAATCCCAGGTCTGTCAAATGTGTCTATGATTGTATGTGTTTGTCAATGTGTATATGACAGTATGTTATACTATGTATTGTCCATTAGCTCCTGGTACATCCCCCATTACCATACTGTACAAGGCCTGGTGATGTTGTTCACTTTACAGGAAGCTTGGGACACATCTCACCCTACAAGCTCTGTGGTGTGTGCAATTACGGCCAAACACATTAGTAGCCATAAGTATCTAGGTAGGGGTTCTAATGTCAGTATTGCCAAGTAAGTGTGTGTATGTGAAGGGATCTACTTCAGTTTGTTGAAAATATATTTCCCAGTAGATCATTTGTCCGAGAACTAACTGGCAAAAGGTAACATTTCAAAGCAATCAACTTTTGGAAATTCATTCCATCAAAACTAGTAGTGGATGTGTAAATGCCCTCTTCCCCACTGTAGAGCTGTACATCGATACTGGAGTTGGTATATATAGTTGGGTATGCATCCACATTTGGGGTTATAGTTGTGTGTATCCCCCCGCTTAGTGTGCTGTTATACTGTACAGTTTATGTTAAGGGGTAAGTCGTTGTTAATCACACTATGTGTGATTCTACACCACCCCACACCCTACAAAGTAGGGGGCTGTGCTCCTCACACCAGCACACCTATATATACCAACTCCAGGATTGCACTACATTGGGGAAAAGGACATATACCCTGCCAGTGCCATTTTCAATTAAATTAAATCTGGTGGACTGATTATTTACTGATGTGATGTTTTGGCAATTTGCTCTTGGTGGAATTACATAGGCCAAAATGAGTTCTCTGCAAAATGAAGTACATCCACGTGAACAGTATTCTCTGTGTATTGCATCAACACAAACGCCTCTGTGTGTGTGTTATTCACAAACATTTGGTGTGTGCCACCCAGTACACTTACTACTGTCCACTGTAGAAGGGCTGCTTACATCAGCCACCATCCACTCACCTGTATACACCCCTCAGACCTATCAGCCATGTAGCACATGCAGTAACTGTTATACAGACCTGTTACTTGTGTTCAGCTATACCCAGGATATGACACAGTCAATGTGTTACCACAGTGCCACACCCCTTGTAAGAAAGGACAGCAGACCAACATCCTCCTGATGCACAGACACATAGAACACAAACAGAATACATTATGGAGACCCCACGCAGTCAGTATTAATAACAGCTATAATGCATCATGGCTGGACAGCTACACACCCTGACATGTAAGCATTAAACATTCTAGCTGACAACATGTTGAAGAGCATTACATTGCTAAACTTTAGTACATTCACCCTGTGCATCCGAACCACATTAGGATGTCCCTGCATCAGTGGTATGGATGACAGGGATGTAGCACAGGTATCATCATAGGTGCAGGGTGTGGTGTGGGTTTTCCAGAGGCCTAGGCTGAGCCATTTGGTTGACATCATGTGTGTGGGTTAGAGGGTTCTTTATTAAATGGCTTGTGCAGACATGAAGTGTGTGTAGGTATGGAGGTGCCCTAGCTGTGTTGGTGATGTATGTGTGTGTGTGTGTGTGTGTGTGTGTATATATGCACACAGTTCTGCCAGGGGGCTGCCCTATACAGGGGTATGTTGGACTGCTGCAGATCATACATGGCAGAGTGTACAGTTCACTGTGTCCAGCCAAGGACACAGGAACTGTGCCTGCCAGGGGTTGCACTGGTACCACCAGGCAGAAGCAAATATATGGCACTCTCCCCTGATGAGGACAATTGTCTGCTGGATTCACATCCCTGTTGGGACCGGCCAGGGCTACGTGCACATGGCCTGCTGCATTGTGGTGTGGACAGCACACCCCCATGCAGTGCTGATGCTGGTACTGCCACTACGGGAGCAGCCGTGAGATGTTGCATGTCAATGTAGACCCCCACCTGTTCATGTTGCTGACCTACATCCACATGGTCGACGCCCTACTCCCACCACATGCTCTACCACAGACACCACATGGTCGAGAATTCCCACCATCTCACCCAACTGTCTATCCATGACCTCTGCAAAATAATGGTGGGGATGTACAGCAGGAAGTGTAGCCCTCTGGAGCCTCAGACTATCTCTGGTGTAACATTCCATACATGGTTATGCATCCATGATGGCCCAAAACATGTGTCTGGTGACACCTGCTGTGACTCTTCTGCCAGGGGCATGATGGCCAGCAGCCCTCCTCTGAGCACCCCTGTAAATCTGCCTGTGTGGGACCTCACTGGTCATCTGGCTATAGCTGCTGTGTACAGACACACTTGCCATAGTCACCACACTTTCCTGTCCCATGCCACCACCTGCCAACTGTCCCTTATCTATGGCCACTGGTGATGGGGTATGTGGGCATTGTGATTGTGTGCTGAGATGAGGTGGATAAAAGTGGGATGCCAACACAGATTCAGCCCCTGACAACCCTGCCTGGGCCTCACTATGCCTATCATCATTGTCCAAGTCTGTACGGACACTAACATCAATTTGGCTGCAGGAGGGACCCTCACCCACCTCGCCACCTGTGAGCGGCAGACAAGTAATGTAAATTAAGACCTGTACATTATGGTTTAATTCTACACACACACACACACACACACACACACACACACACACACACACACACACACACACACACACACACACACACACACACACACACACTTACAAGTGAGGTGGCACAAAGATATTACACAGACCTCTCATTACCCAACAGTTGACTTGCATGACATATGGCACTCAACAGCATGCACTGCAGCCATTCTTAATCCTTGCTACCAATATTATACATCTCTGGGATGTATGAGTTGTGCTAGTAGGTGATGTCCCTTCCCCTGGAACACACTGCACTCATGTACACATTATTCCTGTGCACCTGTACAGCACACTGGCATGTACTGTGCACCATACCTCACAAGTGTACAGACCATTGCTGAATGTGTAGCTGTCTGGCAGTTATGTTTGCTCTGTTGATCACAGCACCGATGTGTTTGTCTGACAGATAACTGGGATGATATGAAGACTGATGTCAATAATTTATGCCTGACTTTGATTTGCAGATCTCATCATCAGCAGTGCATGTATGTGCAATAAAATCCAATTACACTGAAAACCTCCAAAGCTTAATGTGGATATGAGGAGTGTACACACACTTGTTGACATGCCAGCTTCTTTTATGATATGCAATGGGGTCACAATTCTGCATTTGTTAACGTTACACACACGTGATATGTAACATATGACCGGTGCAATCCAATGCAGTATCAAACAAATGTGTTAGTTGTGGAGATGCTGAATGAGATGCACACAATATGTGGGTTGCATAAGTGTGCACGCCCTTAACACAATGGTTTGTTGAAGCACCTGTTAAGTGAACTACAGCAGTCACTATTCCTGGAAGGGGCATACTTGCATGGCCCACCTTTACTTGGCATTATTTGGTCTATTTGCCCTACAAAGGTCCCCCAACTCTGCCCGATTGCAAGGTCAGCTCATGTGCACTGCCCTTGGAGGTCACACAGTGGCTTCACTATTGCTGTAGAGTCTGGATTATGTCTGGCACAATTCATAATCTTGACTGTGTTCAGATACAGCCATTCTTAGCTAGCTTTGGATGTATGCTTCAGTTCACAGTTGTGTTTCAAGCTGACACCCCTCCCCATCATCAGCCTTATTGCAGATGCCTGACAAATATGGGCCACACATGAGTGTTATATTTCAGTGTTCCAAATTCCACCCACTGTGTCTACCAGCCTAGTTCCAGCTAATGAACATCAACCCTAAAGATGTACACTGGCACCAGCAAGCTAAAAGTTGGGGATTGTGGCCATGAGATGGAGTGAGGTGTTTCTTGTGCACCACATGTATCTTTATGAATACTGTCTGTAGGTTTCAGCCTTGGTCTCATGACACCATTACACATTGCAACACATGTCTTTGGGAGACTTAATGTTATGCTTATGCTGCCTGTACAGAGCCCTGGGTGATGTTTCATGTGGGACAAATCCTCTGTCTAATTACCCTAACCCATAGGCCACACTTATGCAGAATCCAGGCAATTGTTGATGCACGTACTGCACAGGCAGTACTTGCTAGACATTCCTGAAACTCCCTCAGTTTTGCTGCATGTCTCTGGGCAGCCTCCATGACCAGTTTGCAACATGTTTTATCATCTGTTTTGGATGGCATCTGTTTATTTTCTACATCACTGTTATCCCATATTTCATACACCCATAGATGACTGTCTGCACTGTTTGCCATGGTATATGCAATGATGAGGTAAGGTTACTTTTCCCACTCCTGACTGCTACCCTTCAGATATAGGATCCATTTCATGGTTTGCAATATGTGTGCAAGCCATGGCTGCTTCTGTTGCAGGCAACTGGGTAAATGTCATGGACATACTTCTTGGACAACAGACCATTACTTGGTGTGACATTAAGGCCCTGTACTTGAAGGCAGGTGTGTACTCAAGAAGAGTGAATGCTGTCAGTACATCACAAGCTGCCTCAACAATATGTTATTTGGAGTGTGTGCACACATATGCTTCCAGTGTTTTGTAAGGTTTGTATTCCTCATATTTGTTGCCCTAACATAGGATTCCATATTATCATTCATTGCTCATGTTAGGATCACATTACAGGTTGTAAAACATGTGGAATGTGCCGTTGTATATATCAGGAACAGTTGCCATTGTAATAGTGGTGTATATATTGTTGTATCCACTGTATAATTGTAATGTTTAATACATGTCCCTACTGTAGGCCATTTGTCCCACCATTTTGTTTATCTCTGTCCACACATCTTGCACTGACAGGTTGTGATGTTTACTGCAGGAATCTTACATACCCTTCAGACATGCCAACATGGTGACCACTGTGATGCAGTGCAGTTAACACCAACAAAAATGAACATGTACAGCATGCATTATGGGTAGGTGTGTTAAATGTGTGTATGGCAAATAGCATGGCCTTAACATGGCCGGTGTATTGACAAACCTGAACAAAACAACTCCATACTCACCAGCTACAGGTTGTTGTCTGAGTTGTATACCAGAGGGACCTAAATAGTTGTGTAAGAGAAGTAATGTCAGTAGCCACACCTGTGTAATTGGTACAGGGTGGAAGCAGCATTTCAGCAGATCAGCAGTACAAACCCCAATACTAAGCATTATGCAAATCTGTGCATCACTATACTCCAGAAACAGATTATCTTATCTGACATATGCATGCAGGTACTTTACAGATAAAAATGGATAAGCGACAGTGTTCTAGTAATGTGCACTAGGGCTTTACCTGCATGCTCCTCGTCCATTGTGTGGGTGGCACCTACCTCCACAATGCTGTCTTCAGCTTGATGGCTTGTCTGGTGGGCAGGTGCCCCAAGGCTGGCGAGGAGTTTCTCAGCATGTGTCAGTGGGGCAAGATGGCCTGACCCCCACCTGTGGCTAGCTGGTCCCTTGCAACAGCAGCAGCATGCTGACGGGCATGGCAGATGAGGTCAGTGCAACGATGCTGCACCTGTCATAATTTCGACTGTGCAGACCAACATCGTTTACCCTGTGGATGAGCTCATTCCACAGGGTGGTCCTCTCCTGCAGATCCTGGGCTCTGCGGCTGAATAAGATGCTGTGATGTTGTATGAATATTGTATAATGGTTTCATTCTCTATGTTGGTGAATGGTGGGAGCTGTGGACATTGCATATTATCTGGAAGACATAGGAAAAAAGGTCACAGGACCTCATACAGTTGTCCACCTGCACATCAACAGTGGATATTACTTGCAAATAATCCAGACTATACCATAACACTGTAAGCTATCATGACTTTAGGATCTTGCATTACACTCCTGGCCCTGACCTGTCTAGTTCCCCCAAAGTTGGACACTTAATGGCATAATCCACTATTCTCCATTCATTTCTGTGTACAGGGATGACAGTGGTCATCTTTCATGTGGATGGTGGCACGCCTGTGTTTGACTGTAGTGTGTGATGGAGCTGTGAACACATGCCTGGGTTCATGTAGGAGGCAGACTGTGATGTTCATATGCTTGCTGTTGTTGCCATCAGTCAACATTATGTAGATGCTCACCACTGATGCAGGCAGGAGTGTGGTTGATGTGCATATCCCCCTGTACAAATGTTGTGGACAGGGTGGCACTGTTCCCACCTAACCTGTCTGATGTAGGTTGCCTGTATCAATGGCATGTGTGTATGAAGTGTGCTTTACCTCCAGTACAGGTTGAATTGTGTTACTGCCTCTGACACTGACTACATATGTGGAGACATTGTTGCAATTGGCCTTGGTGGTGTGGATATGTCTCATTTATAGTCACAGCAGCCTTACAGGAAGTCACCTGTGAACCTACATGCTTGCTCAGATAGAGGTGGACTTGCTTCTAAGTTGTGGTCTGCACCTATGTGTCCCTGTACAGCCACTATAGCAACCTATTATGTGCTTTGTGTATTGCTGCTGTCCACCAAGAGGGATTACTCTATCGTTGGTGGAGGCTGGTTGTACAGGTCAGGTACTGCTGATTCTATATAGCTACATTGGATATAAAGTGTACACACCCCTGTTACAATTCCTGGTAGTTGTGTAATTGAAACATGACCCCACAAAAGCTCATGTCAACACAATCCCCACCCGTAATGTGACCTATAACCTGCTCAATTCAATAGAAAACTTAACAATCTGTCCTGTGAAAACATAAAGGAAATAATACTCAGTGCAGTAAGCCAGTTGAATGTGTGAGCACACCCTTAAACTTACATGTTCTGTAAACACCTGCTGAGATGATTACAGAACCCATTTGTCTTGGTTTGTACTCTAATGTCCTCACTTGGCAATGGCTGCTCACCTTCCATGAAACAGCTTTGTTTCTTCTTCAATAGAGTTGTACAGGTTATGGGTCATATTTGAGGTGAGAAGCATTTTGAAATGACTTTCTGTGGTCTCATTGGCATACAGCAGACAAACCTGGCATTCCAGCAGGGGTGTGTACACTTTGGATATCCAGTGTATATGGGTGTTGATGTAGTTGTTAGTGGTATGCATGGACAATGGGTCATAACACAGTTGTACACTTCTCTGATTACTACCTGATAATCATGCCTACTGTAGTACCCATATCAGTGTCATGGCAATGTAACAATCAGTAGCTGTACACATTTTATTTTGTTGTATGCAGTGACACTGATGTTACACACATGTGCAACATGCACAACCTATTTTACGGACTGCTTGTGACCCATGTTATTACTTTTGTGCCTTTCAGCTGAACATACGTATACATACACATGCTCAGGGTATACCTGGTATACATTTGTCTTACAGCTCAATCATACGTCTCAACCTGTTATCCCAGGACTTCTGGGCAATGGTCCACATTGATGGGTGACAACAGGAAAATCAATATTGATAACATATTAATGTAACTGACATAACACAAGTATATGTGTATGTGACTACAGATATGTCACAACTGTGAATATTGTCCAGCAGAACACTGTACAGTTGAATGTTTTTAATTCAATATATCACATGCAGTTTAACACATATATCTGCAATGCAACAGTACTTTACTATGCACATGGCCTATATAGGTATCTTAGATTTGCAATACAAACATGTATAATACTCATATTCACAAGTAACATATGGATATGGGAAACATCCCATTAACTGGCCTAGCAGTGGCACAGTCAAAACTCTTTGACAGACACTCTAGTGGTTGCCATATGTGAGCTGTATTTTCCTAGGGTGAGTCGGGCTCGTTAGCTGTGACCCGACCTATCCACCTGTTAGAGCATCACATGTGTGCAAAGCCTAACATTGGGGGGATATATAGGGACAGATCTTAAATATGCCTATTACAAAACTATAAAGTTTGTAGCATAATACATTTTGCATTACCATGACTGTTCTGAAGGTGGTGGGGTCTGAAACTCAAGTGTTTGTCATTACTTCATGACTTCCATCTCCAGCTATTTGCCAGACTAATATAGATGTTAGGAGGAACAGACCAAACACTATGATGGGTAAATCTTGACATTCTGTGAAGATCTGCACAGTTGACACGTATGGCTCACTGCAGACAGAGCCAGATGCTATGTCCATAGCAGTTGTTCAGCAGGACATCATTACAGAAAGTCTTGATGGCACATATAAATCTTTCAAAATTATCTATCCCATTATTGCAGATCAAGTACTGCATTCAATTACATGCTTACAGGTTTCACATACCTGTTTTGTTTGGTCATTTTTTTAGTATTATTTTTGTTTCTTTTTTTTTTTTTTCTCTCTCTCTATCTCTACACTACAGGGGTCGAGCTGGTCTGAATAGGTTGCAGCATGGCTTTTGTAGGTGATGCTCATGATCAGGTGATGGTCTCTGCACCATTTGGTATTCCCCACTTCCTAATTGCATGCAGGCAGCTGTGTAGTTTTTCCAATAGCCAATGTCATAGCAACCCACTACTATAAATGACTACATCATGTGGGAGTTGTCCCTTTACCTTGCCTGTATGGAAGACATCCTTCATGTGTGGGGTCAGCAGTGTTACAGACAGCAAGAAGGAATACCTCTTACAACAAGACTTGTGGACACAGGCAAACTACATGTTTGTATAAGGTTCCAGACCTAGGGACAGAGTGTAAGTATTTCTGTTATATGTTTTGAATGCTGCTAGTTTTACAGGGTTTGTGCATACATGCTAGTTTTGCATGGAATGCAGTCCGTCTGTATAACTCTTAACTGTGGGGCTATCCACATGATGGCCAGAGGTTTGGCTGTTATGTTTTGTCTGTTCCCCACACAGGTGTTGTCCTTGACAAATCAGTGGCATTCTCTCTGTTGATTGCTGTCAGCACATGGCAACATACATTTGTGTTTCTGACGTCATATTCCTCAGAAATGGTATGTTGCAACCAATCCTGTAACACCAGCAACTTTCAAGGTGTATAACAGCAATATTTCAGATATGGCTCTGTGTTTTGGCCTCTGTCCTCCACTTATATACCAGGCTTTGTCCAGATGTCATGCAGTAAGAGGTTGATAGGTATGGTCTATCATTATTTCGTGCTGACATTCCTGCTATCATTCGCGTGATGTTGTGGAATCCCACACATGTTGTGGGGTAGGCGCCATATATGATGAGGCGCAGATGGGTTATTGGTTAACTGCTGTGAGTATGGTGCAGGGTCCTCAGTTCAAAACTATCAAAGGCTGTTTATTTTGTTGCTGAGCAGACGTAGGCAGAGTGATTAAGCCAACAGTGTTCTAGTAATGTGCACTGGGGTTGTCTTTACTAATTGCTGCAATTCTGTTTTCATAGCTAGCTTTAGAGGATTTGATGAGGGATCTCAATGTTTTGTTGTGGCTGATACAGGGGGGGGGGTTCCAGTCTTAGGACTTCACCTTATTCCACATCAGTTTCCTATTTCTATGTATGTATATATATATATATATATATATATATATATATATATATATGGTAAACAATGCTAACTTCCGGTTAAATATGCTTACAGACAGTTAGCCTTAAAAGTGCTTAATCTGTGTAGGCATTGCTTAGCACCATGCAAACAAGCTTAGTCCTGCTTACTCCCACTTACCCCTCTGCTAATTTCTTGAAAAGAAAAAAAGGGGTGATAGGAAAGTGGTGAAAAAGGGGGCACAGAGAAGGTAAAACAATATGACAGATAGCTAGGAATGTGCAGGATGGGTGTAGGGAAGGTCCATAGCTGTCCATTTCTTCTACAGCAACATCTGTGCATATATACTGAATTTGGGGGGTAAATCTGGACATTCAAACCCTGACAGAGAGGGGTGAGGACAACAATAATGTGTTGTGAAGCCAATTAGAGAAGATTACGTGTGTCCAGTGAACACATGTGCAAAATGGACAGCTATGTATGGGGCAACATTTTTTTTTGGGAACAGATTGGCCTTTTTTATTTTTTTTAAGGTGAGAGTGGGATGTTCAGAAAGGATAGTAGGTATATTTGGCAGAGGTATGTTGCATAGGAAGACAGACAAGACAGCATACAGGGGCAGTATATGACACATCTGGGGGTAAACACCTTGGACAGGGAGGTTTGTTTGATAATCAGAAGCCCACAAGCCCCCAAATGGATAAAGTGGGACTGAGGTCCCCACCCATGGGCAATCACCACTGCACCTTCACGGTCCCAAAGGTGGCTGTGCTGGGGGCTGAGCAGGAGGAGCAGGCTGACAGGCCGAACCTCTAAATGCACCATGCGGCCCTCAAGCTGGTGTAGCATATCTCCAAATTCCTTGTGGAGCTTGCTACACACCAGACCCCAGACCTGGCTTTGGGTGACAGGATCCTGTCCGCGCCTGCCCCCGAGGGAGTCAGGCCCCCATCCCCTGAGATGGTTCCACCCGAAGGTGGTGCAGGACCAGCGGACAAGGAAGTCCTGGGGTGGGCCCCAGATATGATGGGGCCCAGTGCCATGGCCAGATGGGGTGGGGGAGGCGGATCCACTGGAATTGCCCTTCCCTGATGTGCTATGGTATTGAAGTTTTAGAGCATATGTTGGTTAGTAATGATAAACACATTCCAGGATTAGTTATAACAGCATGCATTAGTATTCCTGTTAACCCATTATAACAGATTTGGAACATTTCCATAGCAAACAGAACACATGCATATATGGAACCACAGTGGGCATTACACCAGCATGCAAGTTGCACTGATAGCAAGCAGGCCACCAATGATAGTATTTGAACAGGGAACATTAATTGGAATAAATTTCAATGTTTTTAGAACAACAGGAAACAACATGTCCCAACAGTAGGTTTGGTGGAATTCATTTGTGTGTTTAGATTATTGGTGAAGATAAGGTGGGGGTAGATGTCAGTTAACAAGTGTAGATTCTTGCAGTGGTCACAGCTTTAATGATCATTGCTCTACTCATTACTCTACAGGTATTATTACAACAACTGTGGCCTTGGGTTGGGCAGTGGTATGTTTGTACACAGTATAATTACAGCCTTCTTATAGCTATAGCGTGGAATACCTGTGGAGGGGATGTTTGTTAATACTGCATGACTGTTTCTACCCATATTCACATAGTCAGGGTTACATATGTGCACTCATACTGTGTGTGTGCTACTGACATACTCTGCCTTGATTTCTATCAGTCACCCTGGTTGTTGTTAGCAGAGACCAGTACCTGTGAAAGTATGACACTTTTGAATATTTCTTGGAGGAGACCACTTGGTGTATGTTCTTATCTTGCTGTCATTTGCAGCCTTGGGGTTGGACCATAGGTGTTTACACAGTGTAGCTACAGCTTTATTATAGCTACTTTATACCTTCTCTTACCTGGAACGCCTGTGGAGGGAATGTTTGTTAATACAACCTGACTGTTTCTACACATTTTCACAAAATTTTAGTTGAAATTCTGCACACAGATTACTACCATTACTGGGATTTGAACCATGGCTGTTTCTGCTAAAGATGTAACAAGTGTGTGTTTCATCACCGGGAGCTGTTGAGAAACTGCTGTCTTTTCATTGAATGATTTCTTTCTCATTCTCTCTTTGTTGTATGATTTGACTTTGTAATTACACCATTCTTATACAAACATTCCTATGCATACATGTTCACATAGCACAGTGTGGAAAACAGTGGTTAACACAACATTACTATTCAGATATCAGATCTTGGTGTGTGACATTTGTAATATCAGTTAATCTCATGTGTTATAGAGGCACTAACTTTGTCAAATGAGGCTTGATTGTTTAATGCTTTCAGAGCTATAGTTGCTATTCATAACCTGTACACATTTCAAATACCATACCAGAGTAAACACAACCAGTCCAGGGTTTAGAATTTTATTCACAGGCAGTTACAGTTTTATTAATATATGACCTATATGAGACTATTACTTGTAATATTGTCTGCTTTATTCAGTAGAAACCATAGTCATTTTTAATAAGCCCAGGTGACATTCTACTTCTTTATATTTATTTGGTATGAATAGTACAAGCTAGATTCTTACTCACCAGCCTTGTGATACAGCCTTTGCAACTTGCTGGCATGAGCTTACTGGTTTGCAACCCACTCAGCTGGAGCTGTAAGAAAGACAGAGAAACATGTATGCAAACCTGTCTATCACATATACAGGATGGACTTTGGTAAGCAGTTATTGCTATGAATACTTACACACTGCTGGGACATCACCCCCTCTGTCTTGCTTCTTGGACCCACTGTTCCAAGAGCTCCCTCTTCCTCTACTTCAAGTTGGCATAGTGATGCCGGACCTGCTCACCAGTCCGAGGGATACCAGTGGCACTGGAGAGATCATGGGAGAGACTTTACCAGGCTTCCGCTTTGTATTGGGAGCCCTAGTACTGGTCCTGCAGCAGTCTCATGTCATGTTTTTTACAAGGAGTCCTACCATGACCTTGGAATCCTGTATGCCCCAGCGCTGTGCCCGAAAACTCATGCCCTCTCCAACACCTGCCATACTGCCTACAGTGGAGAGCTACAATCAGTTATGAGCTGTATTGCCACCTGCAAGATTTAAATATGGCCGATTTCCCACCCTTTGCTGTGATTGGATGGTTTTGAATATGCTGAGCTAAGCTAAGCCACGGGCAAATCTGCTTAGCTAAGGTTGGCATTGCTTAAAGGTGCAGGTTCGGCACTGCTTACCAATGGGCAAATCCACTTAGCTAGGCTACTCATTGCTTAGCATTCCTATTTACACAATGCTTACACCCGGTTAGCATAGCTGTGCAATAAGCATTGCTTATGTTTTATTTTATGGACTACCACCTGTATGGGATTGATTCATCATTCCTGACATACTATAAATTTGTTTACCTTCCCTGACATCCCCAATGTTCTTTCATTACATTTATTCTTGTGTGACTATACTGTTTGGGGCACATGTGTTTATATAGGGGTTTCACAACTTTATTATACTGACACCTCACATCTGGGCCTAATACACTACTCTGGTTTAGAAATATAAGTTACTTCCTACATAAATATACAAATAAATTAAAATTGCAATGATTTTGCATACAAAATGTAAATGGCTTGGGTGAGGCTCAAACTGTGAATAACTACATGTAAGGTGTACAATCTAACCACTACACTATTGCACTACTGTTTCTGCTGGATGTTTATTGCTATTTAACATATCGTGCCATTTCAGCTGGGCTAAGCATAGCAAAGCAATGGGCACACCCGTGCAGCTACGCTTAAACTTTATTGCAGATGTGAAAAAAAAATAGATTTATTTGTTGGGGGCTGTGCTTTGCAAACTTTGATGACATATCACTTTTTACAGTATCTCTGGATATTTGCATTATATTCTTGGTCCACTTTTCTTAAACTTGTGGCTCTCTGGCACATCATTAAAGATTGAAGTTTGACAGTAATGACAGAATTTGCGTTTTATACTTCATACCCTTCAGAAAATTCATGCTAATGCTAAATCTGTTATTCTATCAACTTTCTAAGTTTGTAATGGCAATATCTCAGAGTTGTCCCTTATGGCTTTGTCCAGATTTCTTAATCTAATGGGTTGTGCGGTGTGCGTTTTAGACTTCATACCTTTCACAACTTTCATGCTAATGCAAAACCTGTTATTTTATCAACTTTCTAAGTTTGTAATTGCAATATTTCAGAGATGTCCCTTATGGCTTTGTCCAGATTTCTTACTTTAACTGGTTGAGAGGTGTAATGAGTGATCTCGCTCTTTTTAAATTGCTGTACAGCAATTCTGCTGTGCAGGGGCGTGTATGCATTGAGACAGCACTGCTCTCAACCCCCGTGCTTGTACACGTCCCCATGTATGTATACAGCATGGCAGCATGCCTTCATACATTTGCATGGAGTACTGCCGTGCTGCACAGGTTATTCCTGCATGGACATTTGCTGAATCCGGGGGTTTAACTTACATACCAACAAACTCTTTTTTGATGCTGAAAGGACTTGATAGTGCTATGAGATCTCTACCATTTGGATAACCTTTCTAGCTTATTTAACACCAATTGTAAAGAGTTATGCTAATAAAATAAAACTTTCAATCCTTATAACACAGTGGAATTATGATGACAAATACTGGACACCATTACAATTGCTGAAACAAATCAAGTAAAATGCAAACAATGATTGCAAGTCATACTTAGAAGGTAAAATTAGAGCTAGAAATTAACTTCAGCAACAATGGCTAAAAAGAATCGGTTAGATAAACACAAATCAATTGAAAAAGTATAATTATAAAATTTAAACATTTGATTTTCTTTTATCACTTACCCTGTAACTCCCATGCACCTTGCTGGGGGGAGGGGGGTGATGAGAGAGTGTGAGGCACAAAGGAAGGTGGAGCAGTAGAAAGAAGATACATGTAAATTACCCCAGAAATACCCAATAGGCTCTGTGTAATTAGCCTTGGTTACCTCCCCTAAGAAAATAATTTTACTATAAATAAAAGGTGGGAGACTCTAAAGACAAAAATGAGGTAAGGAGACAATGGACACTTATTTCTCTCTCTCTCTCTCTCTCTCTCTCTCTATATATATATATATATATATATATATATATATATTATATTTTCAAAATATAATGTATAGGTTCATGTGCTACATTTTTCCCCGTTTGTATCCCTTAAAAACTGCAATTTATTTTTATAATTATTGAATCAAAAGACAACTAACTCCAATGATCTAACAGAAGAGCTAAAGGTATATACTGATTACAGAAGGAAAATATTATGTGCTTATTAACTATGGAGACCAGATAAATTTTATTAATAAGAAAATAATGACCCAGTATCCAAAAGCCAAAAAGAGATATATAATGGTAATGTTTGATCTGTGATACTGATATCAAGATTTCAACTTATGGCAAATCCAGAAAACATGGGACTAAGATGGTCTTAAGTCACAGCCAAGTCACTGTGGGTAATCCACTCCTATGGTATCCAGTGTCTGATATGTAAATAATGGAGACAGGAAACTATCTTATATGATCTCTCTAGCTGTAGTGAGTCCTACTCATTCCTCTGTACTTTCAGTCTCTTTTTCCATGTAGAAACTAATACAGCAATATGTCACTCATGTCTACAGGCAGTCATGCTTACAATGCATTTTGCTCAAAGTCCTTTTATTTAAACTGCGTCCTTAACTATGTTTGTTGAAACAGTAAAAAAAATATTACCTTATATAACTGAGCTTGGATGCTGGTATGTACTGCAAAGGGAAGTTACCACATTTAAGATCTTAGCAGTATCAGTGGCATGTGATGTGCAGCAAAAGGTGGGTGCTGCATCCCTGAGTGTGTTGTCCTTCAGATGAGATGTTAAACCAAGGCCACATCTGCTTAAGTTGGTAGTAGCTCAAGTGGATATAAAGTATCCCATGCTACCTATTGAAAGAGGAGTGGCCCTTTCTTTAACACAACATTAAAACATTATTTACATATTTAAAAGTGTGTGTGTGTGTGTATATGTATATATATATATATATATATATATATATATATATATATATACATTTCATTTTTTTTATTATTGATCATTTTTCTTATATGACATCTTCATTGTTATTCCTCCATAATCAACTCCTTCTCCTTCTTCCACAACCATAATGTAATTTTTTTGCAATATATTTGATAAATTTCATTTCCCTTTAAACAAAAGTTCATTCCGTCTTTCATTCCAAATAACCAATATTACATAAAATAAATTATTATCTATTCTTCTCACAAATACTTACTTCTTGTTCCACAGATAATCATACCTATATTATTTATGTCATTTATATACTCAAAAACGTTTTCTGCAACATTTTTTCTATAGTTTCAGCACTCTCTGACATTTAAAAAGACATGTTTTGTTTTCTCTTCCTTCCCACAAAATAAACACATTCTTTCAAATTTCCTTTTATAAAGCATATCACCCTTTACTGGTAACTTGTTTATTACTAGTCTCCATAGGAAATCCTGACATTCTACTGTCTTGGCACATTACTTTAGCCTTACTTTAATTACTTTACTCATTTCTTTTTGTAAATTTTGCTATGGATTTACATAATAACATCTTTTCATCACATTATTTTACCACATCCTTCTATATTTCTCCACATCATCAATTTTTATTTTCAGTGTTAGTATTTTTTTTCTTTATTATTTTTAATTTCTTCATTTACTTATTCTTTTTTTTTATTTTTCATTTTGTCATCTCCCAGAACATTTGGTACTTATATTTAAACATTCTCGCTATTATTTTGTCATTTTCTTCCTTTACCCATTTTAATACTCTATGCAAGTTTAAAGAAACAGAATAAACAACCGTATTTAGTAAACAAAATCCTCATTTAGCTTTACTCATAAACAACACACCTATTTTCACTAGGTTTAATCTTGAACCCCCCATGAAAGAAAATATAAATTGCATATTTTCCTTTTCATATTTATGTGGGATCATATAAACATTTGACATATATGTTAGTTTTCCAGTTAATACAGAATTCACCAGATAAATCTTTCCAGAATGCTAATTTATATGTGTTCCACAAAAATCACATTTCTTTTATTTTTTTAATCAAACCCTCCCACTGCATCATGACTACATAATTTTTTTCAAATTTTATTCCTAGAAAAGACACTTCATTCACTGAAAAATACATGCCCATAAGTTTCACCACATCACCCACAACTCTTGCTTTCATCTTTATTCAGGGTCATTCCCACTTCCTTTAAACATCAATTCAGACAAAACAAAACTTCCATCATCCATATTTTGTTCTTAGCAACTACCACGGTATCAGCTGTGTATGTCAAAACTACTGGAATCACTACCTCCTTTGCGTCATATCACATATGTAGATCCTTCATTTTATAAGCTACTTCACTCACTATCACATTTATTACCAACACAAACAATATTCAGCTCATGAGATATCCTTGTCTTATACATATATATATATATATATATATATATATATATATATATATGTATATATCACACTTCATGCATATTTCATTGCTCAGTCACCCATTCACTAACATTCTCACTCTGCTATTTTGAGATGGTGACATACATGCTCTCCTGATACTATTACTTATTCCCTACCTCTCCATAACATTCTACAAAGTACCATGTCCCACTGTATTAAATGCCTTGCTAATATCACCAATGATAATTTTCACATCCTCCCTTTTATTTATAATATCATCCACAATTTCTCACAACCAACAAGTCTTGACATCCCTTCCTTTTTATACTATATATATATATATATATATATATATATATATCTACTGAAAAAGACCAAAAATCCACTTGTTTGAAAACAAACAGTGGATTTTCGGTTACGCGAACGTGCACTTAAGTGAAAGTGCACTTCCGCGAAGAACGGTTCAAAGAACCATTAAGGAACACAGGTGGCGAAGCACACTACGATGGGGAAAGGGAATTTATGTGTTTCCCCACTGTAGTGCGATCTCAGAGTTGGTATATTTAAGTAGGGGGGTGTGTGGGGGCAGAGGGGGGCTTGTCCCCCTGCAAAAACAATGTTACTGTGTTCTTTATCGGTTCATTGAACCAATGTTCGTGGAAGTGCACTTTCGCGTAACTGCGAGTCTACTGTTTATATTCAAAGAAGTGAGTTTTCAAATATATACAGTAGACCCATATATATATATATATATATATATATATATATATATATATATATATATATATATTTTTTTTTCCATGATATCCTTCATTCTTCCTTCCACTATCACCTTATTATTCTCATAACATTTTATAATCTGTGTTATTTAATGTGATGGGTCTCCATTTTAGTATTTCATTGTTTTCATCTTTCTTCCATATAAATTTTAATATCCCACCACATAACCCTGAACAAACAAGCCTTTCCCACATGCACTTAGCTCACCCCACCATCAGACACAGGTTTATCACAGGTCATATCCCTGCTATTGGGAATGAGTACAGTATGACCCACTCTTCTGTATGGGAATACCCACAGAATGTAGCATGCTGAAGAGGTTTCCCATGCAGGTGCATCCCTAGCTGTAAGCAGCACCCTGCCAGCATCCAGAACAATGGATTAATATGGACAGGAACTATTGCCATTAACACCTCACACATTTACCCTGTCACCCCAGGGGAATCTAGTGACATGCAGGCTATGACTGTAGGAGGGATAGAATGCACTAGCCTGCTACAGATGGCCTGCATCACTACCAAATGCCCTACAGTTCTCTGTCAAAGGCCTGTGCTTCACCTGTACTGCCAATGTATGTTATCTCATGGGGTGCCAACTAACAACATAACACAGTTTACAGAACACAAATGCAAGGCCATGTTGACAAATCCCAGTAGCATGCCCACCATGTCCTACTGCATGAACTGTGGACCAACCCCTAAATACCGCTGGGATGAAGGGAGGACTATAGGGATATGGCCCAGATATTGCTTGTGTAATGTTAGGAAGAGGATAGAATAACAGAGGGAGGGGGTGTAAAAGCATGGATGTCATGGAGTGTATGCAGTCTGAAACTCTGATATGTGCCCATACTACCCCTGCCTGCAAACCGAGTAATGGGTGGCAAAAAAACCTGCTTGTAAACCACAATGTGAAGGGGAACTGTCTAGGTATATAAGCTCTGCCTCTGTGTAACCTGGGTGATCTGTACAGCTGAGAGATGTGGCCACAGCAGAATATGGCCATTCTGTTATGTCAATATATGTACAAGCAGGGAATCCTCAGCCACCACAGTACCAAGGTGCTGGACCATTTACACAGACCCATCAGCAGGTGTCTGCAGCTCCCCCTCCATAATGGCATGAGTGTGTGAGAATATGTAGGCTGCAGACCACAATACTGGACACAGCTTCATTCATCTTGTATTACACAGGAACTAACTGTGAACAAATAAGTATATCTGTCAGTAGTTGATAACATAATACATAACAGTGTAAAACAGTACATATGTCTGAATATCTCTGCTAACACCAAAACCATGTAACACAAGCAGCACAGACACAATAATTACAGTATCCCACTATCATTTGCCCATTGTGACTCCATATTGTCAACCTATCTACAGATATCCTGCAGAAACAGGCTGCTAGCTGTAGGTGTGGAACACAGAATCCTGCACTGGAGTACAACCTACCTGGAATGGATTCTCACACTCAGTACAGAAGGTCATACTGGGCATGCTCCTACACTTAGAGAAATGAAGCCCATGTCTGACAACAACAGTGGACTATACATATCTGTCAGTTGCAGATTTTTGTGCACACACACCACATTGCACGCCATTCATGCTTTGCACACACATCAGATAAAAATACACACATATATCCAAGGGCAACACACTATAATAGGTCAAACATACACAAACAGAGATGTGGGGAAGAGAGAGACAGACAGTAACAAAGAGCTTCCCATCATGAGGCCTGTCCCTCCCATCACATATCCAACTGGCCAATATCACATGATGTCTATCACTGTAGACATTTGCTTCTAGTAGCCCTCAGCACTATAGTGTCTGTGGTGCTTGTGATAACTGTGTAACATGACAGTACAAATCAGTAGTCATCTAGCATTTGCATACCCAGTCCTGTCAAATGTAAAGTTGTGTGTGACTGAGTGTTGATTGTGTGCTTCCAGAGGAATGGTTTATGGCTGATTCACATACACTGCACTTCCCATTGCCCTACTTTAGCAAGCCTGCTGATGTCAGTCACCTTGAAATACCCCTTTGGACAAGGTTCAACCCTATAAGCTTCATGGCACGTGCAGTAACTGTGTAATGATATAGTGTAACATACTAGTTAGGTAGGAGTTCTAATTCCAGACATGGCGTGAAACTGTGTGTGTGTATGTGTGTGTGTGTGTGTGTGTGTGTGTGTGTGTGTGTGTGTGTGTGTGTGTGTGTGTGTGTGTAGGGCTCAATTATTTAGAGGCCATTCACAGTCATCACACCTCCCATTGCCCTACTTTAGATAGCCTGCTGATGTTAGTCACCTTGAAATACCTCTTTGGACAAGGTTCAACCATATAAGCTCTGTGGCACGTGTAATTACTGCATAATGCTATAGTGTGACATACTAGTTAGGTAGGAGTTCTAATCCCAGACAAGGCAACTGTGAAACTGTGTGTGTGGGTGTTTCTGTGTGTGTGTAGGGATCAATGATTTTGAGGCCATTTACAGTCACTGCAACTCTCATTGCCCTACTTTAGCAAGCCTGCTGATGTCAGCCACCTTGAAATACCCCTGTGGACAAGGGTCAGCCCTATAAGCTCTGTGGTGTGTGCCATAAATGTGTATCAATGTAGTAGCAGTAGCTACACAGGTATGGGTTTGAATCTCATCTGTGGCAAGTGTTTATGTGTACTTCAAACATTTTTTGGCCCCATTTACACCCAGTACATATCTGAGAGCCTGACTTTGGCAGTCCTGCTGATATCATCCACCTGAGAAGTACCTGTTGCGAACCCTAAACCATGTGAGGTCAGTGGTGCATGTGATAAATGTGTAACATAATGGTCAGTAAATATTGTTAGATAGAGGTTTGAGCCTTACCTCTGGCAAATATAAATGTGTATAGGGTGATTTCTGGGATCTCTCACCCACTACATCACCCAATGCCATTATTTACAAGGGCTGGTGATGTCCCTCACCTTAGAAGTACCTTGGAACAACATCCATCCCATAAGCTCTGTGACATACGCAATAAATGCGGTACACTGTAGTAACAGTACATAGCTAGTTAGGGATTTGAATCTTAGTACTGACAAGTGTGTGTGTCTGTCATCAGTATCTTGTGTGGAAGTTGCTGTGACTGTGTAATAACAGGATGCATTGTGGGGTGGGTTTTGTTAAATTATTATGTTGAGGGCCTAGTATATGCCACAATGTCTACCTTACAAGGACAACAGATGTTAAACCCCAGAGAGGCTGGTGTAGACAATCCATGGCCATACATGTGACATTATGGATTGATTAACAATATAAACAACCCATGTATTACTCAGAGAACATTCTCCACCTATGTCTTATACACAAACACACTTGGCCAGGCAACAACCACTATATTGGTAGTTCCCTGCATATTGCCTCACAGATAGTAACCATGGTGTGGTTGCAGTGCACTACTTGCCTGTTGGCCACAACAGTGCCAATGACAGCAGAAAGTACTGTGATGTGTTACATCTCCTGACTTGAGTGTCTGTTATCCAGCAAGTAAAAGGACATGGCTCCCTGTTCCATCCCTACAGTAAGCAAATAAATGCTTACAGTGGTCCTTTTGCTATGTTTCCATCTGGACACCTGCAACAACTGTACAGTCTGCAAATGTAAACCACAAAGGGAATACCAGGCCTTATACACATGCCCTGTATGGACAGATGCCACTAACTCCACTGAATACCTGTATCATGCTGTCAATGTAGGTGCAAGCACGACCTCAGTTCCATAGCCAGGTCTCACCAAATGAGGTCAGGAATGCCACATCAGAAGATAATCTGTCCACACAACATGCCCCAGAGACCACAAGTACACTTCCACACATCACAGAACATGCATGTGGTACATGTGCACAACCCAAAACTGTCCATGTTATGGAATATAGATTACATACATGGCAAGCAGTGCACAACACTGACCACCCACAATAGTAACCCAGATGAGTGGGTGGTGAATACAATACCCACCTGTGGGGGCCAATCCAGGGACTACACCCTTGAGCCACACTGGAGACCATTGTCATGTGACCTGATGCCAAAGTATTCCCCTTGCCTAGCCTTATACACCCTTCAGGCACAGTCACCTTCTACACACTTGTAAAGCAATGAACTAATGCATCTCAGTACTGACAAATGTGTGTGTGTGTGTGTGTGTGTGTGTGTGTGTGTGTGTGTGTGTGTGTGTGTGTGTGTGTGTGTGTGTGTGTGGACATTAATGATTTTGAGGCCATTCACACTCACTACACCTCCCATTGCCCTACTTTAGCAAGCCTGCTGATGTCATTCACCTTGAAATAACCCTTTGGCCATATATCAACCAGATAGGCTCCGTGGCATGTGTGATAACTGTAATATTATAGTATAGCAAACTAGTTAGGTAGGAGTTCTAATCCTGACCCTGCCAACTGTGATAATGTGTGTGATTCCCTGAGAGAGTTTGGGTGTGTCTTCCTTGTCACCTGCTTTTGTGGACAGTCATATGTATTACACTTCCCTTATCCCTCCTTTATCACTGTTGCTGATGTCACTCACCTTCAAAGATACCTTTGGACAGCTCTCCAACATATAAGCTCCATGATGCATCCAATAACTGCATAGCACTGTTATAATAATATATAGTCAGGTAGGGGTTTGAAACCCAGTGCTGGTAAGTGTGTGTGTGTGTGTGTGTGTGTGTGTGTGTGTGTGTGTGTGTGTGTGTGTGTGTGTGTGTGTGTGTGTGTGTGTGTGTGTGTGTGTGTGTGTGTGCCATTATAATGCCCAGATACCACTCTCCACCAGTGGATCATACACAAACATGCTTGGCTCTTACTCTCATACTCCATTCCTTTCTTACTTTGTTTCTCTCTCTCTCTCTCTCTCTCTCACACACACACACTCCCTCTCTGGTGGATGTGGAAAAGTACATCTGCTTTGCTTAGGCAACAGCTTGTGTTTTGTAAGTGATGTTCATGATCAGCTATTGGCCTGTGCATGAATTGCAGCCCCCCACTTGCTAATTGCATGCGGAACAGCTGTGGAACAGCTGTGGTATCATTCCTATAGTCAATTGTATGGAAACACACTCCTATAACTAAACACTTTATGTGGATGTTGGCCCTTTTCCTTTACTGTGACCAGGACTTGATGTGGTTGTTTGACAAACAGCATCACAGAGGGTAGTTGGAAATACCTCTTACAACATACACTGTGGAGACAGGCCAACAAACAGGAGGGGGATGTTCCAGACATGGGGACAGAATGTAAGTATTGCTCTTCTACATTTGAAGTAATGTTGGTTTAACAGGGTTTGTGTGGCTATGGCTGTTCTACATGATTTAAAATCTGGCATGACAGTGTTATGTAGTTGAGGAAACCTTCACCTGTAGGGCTATCTGCAGACTGGCCAGAGTTTGAAGTCTTACACATGTTGTGTTACTCAAACATTTCCTATCTTTAGAAATGCAGCAGCATACTCTGATGATTGCTGTCAGTACATGGTGACATCCATGTGAGTTACTGACTTCATATCCCTTAGAAGGCATATATCACAACAAGCCCTGTTACACCAGTAAATGTATAAGTTTATCACAGCAACATGTCAATATTGGTCCTGTGTTTGTGCCTCCAACCCCATGTCTGTCAACCTTTGTCCATATGTCATGCAGTAAAAGGTGTATATGTTCAGTACATCATTATTTACTGATATCAGACTGCTAGACGTTATGTATAGTAGGCCTTATCCTTGAGGACAAAACCTGGACATTCTGTTGTAGTGTGTACAATAGTGAGGTCTGTGTACTTATGGTGATTGTTGATAGAGTGTGTATTGTGAATATGTAACTTGGCCTATGTACAGACTGTGGTAGATGTCATTGTTCTTGTTCCTGTTCTATCTGATGTTGAATGCTGCTCCAGTGTATGGTACCCTATTGGCGTACATGTTTGTAGGGCCAGACCGACACATGTCCCATACCACAGTCAGGCATCAGACTACAATGTGTATTCTCCCAGTATATGTAGGGTTAGTGTGTGAGTGGTACATATGAGGATGGTGTTGTTCACAGAGTCCATATACTGTAATATTAATTAGGCTTACCATAATGTGACTGTGGCTGTGTTCAGATTGGTTGTGGGTATGCACTTTCACACTGGTGTCTGTTACTCCATGCTGTTACATGCCTGTAGTGCCTGCTATATTTGCAAGTACATGTGTATTCCTCCATAAGAAATGTAGGCCAGTGTTGTGGCAGTCTGCCTGTAGTTTGCATAGTGCTTTGTGACATGCCTAGCAGCTCAGTGTATTTACCTAGTGTGATGTTATGTCCAAATATTTGTGAGATGTACTGTTGTGTTATATATTACATCATAACTGTTGTGTATTTCTGACAAAGCAGTGGGATGCTGTACAGATGTATGTCACTAACTAGTGGGAACTATGTGGGCTTGTGACCTCTGCTCCTTTGGTTAATATGTATCAGGACAGACAGGAGTGTGTGAATGCATAATCTGTGTGAGCTTATCTATTCCAGTATTTTCATGATATTCTCATTTACATGACTGTAAGCATCAAATTTTTAGGCTTGGTGCACACGTCTTGCACTAAGGAGCTTTGTGTATACCTCAGAACTGTCCAGACAGTGTCAGACTGTCCACATTTATTGGTCATATCTCTGCTGTATTCCACAGGATCATCACTGTGATTTGTGTGATACTTCACTATGATGATCTCATGATGTCTGTCAGTAACTGATGGCGTACATGTCAGTATCAGATGTGACTTCTCACACAATATTTCTAATACAACCCCTGTTACTGTAGCAACATTCTACATTTATGCCTGCAATACTTACATGACATCCCCCTTGCACTAAGAGGTTGTGACTATTGGTGCTGAGGTATGACTCCACTACATGTTATGGACATATGTGACATATGTCATTCTGTGCAGATCTGCACAATTGACAAGTATGGCCCAATGCCCAAAGGGCCGGATGCTATGTCCATAGCAGTTGTTCAACAGGACATCATTACAGCAGCAAGTCTTGATGGCACATATAAATCTTTCAACATCATCTATCCCATTATTAAAGACCAAGTACTGCATTCAATTACATGCATAGATGTTTCACATACCTGTTTTAGTATTGTCCTTTCTTTGGTGTACACTTGCATATGTTCCTTGTTTGATTTTATTTTGTTTTAGTTTGTAGTATTTTTTGTGTTATTTTTGTTGTATTATTTCTCTCTGTCTTTCTCTCACTCTCTCTCTCCACTAAAGGGATTGAGCTGGTTTGAATAGGTTGCAGCATGGATTTTGTAGGTGATGCTCATGATCAGGTGATGGCCTCTACACCATTTGTTGTTCCCCACTTGCTAAATGCATGCAGCCAGCTGTGTAGTACTTCCAATTGCCAGTGTCATAGCAACCCACTACTATAAATGACTACATCATGTGGGCATTGTCCCTTTACCTTTCCTCTATGGAAGACATCCTTCCTGTGTGTGGGCAGCAGTGTTACAGACAGCAGGTTGCAATACATCTTACAACAGGACTTCTGGACACAGGCCAACTACATGTTTGTATAAGGTTCCCGACCTACGGACAGTGTGAGTATTGCTGTTATATGCATTGAATACTGTTGGTTTTACATGGTTGGTGTGTACATGTTAATTTTGCATGGAATGCAGTCTGTCTGCATAGCTGTCAACTGTGGGCGTATCCGCATGATGGCCAGAGGATTGGCTAAGATTTATCTGTTCACCACACAGGCCTTGTCTCTGACATATCAGTGGCATTCTCTCTGTTGAGTGCTATCAGTACATGGCAACGTCCATTTGTGTTTCTGACTTCATATTCCTGAGTAAGGGTATGTTGCAAGTAATCCTGTAACACCAGCAACTTTCACAGTGTATAACAGCAATATTGCAAATATGGCCCTGTGTTCCAGCCTCTGTCCTCCAACTATATACCAGGCTTTGTCCAGATGTCATGCAGGAAGAGGTTAAGTAATGGCCTATCATTATTTAGTGTACTTCAACACAAATTGTGGGGTAGGGTCCGTATATATGAGGGTTACGGCTGGACAAAATGTGTGTGACGATGCACAGTCCAGAGGTCAGTGTATGTATGCCCTTGTAAGACATTTTATGAGGGAGGGGTATAAAATGTTTTTAACCTAAACTTTTACAACATGTGAAGGATATCAGTAGTAAGAAGCATTAAGGAATATGGCTGTACATTTTCATACATTTCACCATGGGAACAGTGGTGGGCTAGAACTTACTGTCTTGCAGACAATTCTGTTTGTCAGTATGATAGTGACATTTTAAGTTAAGCATTGTTATGTAACAGATACATTTTCATTGTGACAACTAATTATTTTTCCCCCAGGGGTTGAGTACAGAGTGTTATTGGAGGCTGCTGAACTACATCTGTAATTAATAAGTGTTGATTGGTTCTCATCTTCAAGGCAAGTGTTTATTTTACTGTTGTACTACTTGAAGGCCTTAGCCTGAACAGCAACATATGTTGTGTTTTTCAGATTAATGTATCAAATGTTTTGTTTAAGTTGCATTACTCAGTTATTATGTATTTCAAACACCTAACTGCTATAAGCAATGGCATAAACAACTGAAATAGTACAGAAATAAACACATT
>NC_056728.1:82884659-82947159 GCF_019279795.1 Protopterus annectens
ATTTTAGTTATACACATCATACATGTTTCTATACAAATTTATTTACCTCTGGGCCTTGTGCAGATGAACTGTGTGCACATTACATTGCTGTTTCTACACATATTTCAGATTCACATATTAGTTTCAGGCCCTGGAGTGTGTGTTGTGCTTTTGACATACATCTACTGTGACATTCTCTGTGTGCAGGTTTCTTGGCAACTGTGGAAACTATCTGTGACAGAGTGACACTTGAGGGGCTTGTCTAGGCCAGACTGCAGAGTATACATGGCTAGCTTGCATCTATTTGTAGGACTGGGGCTGATCAACACAGCAATTGTACACATTTCATAGTTATACACATCATACTAGTATTTCTATTCAGATTTCTTTACCTGTGTGCCCTGTGTGGAAAATATGTGTTGCAGTACATTACTTTTTCTATTCAGATTGCAGTTTACAGCTGTAGAACCAGACTGGCATGTTAGTCGTGGTCCCTGGATTCGAGCCGTGGTGTGTGTACAAAATTGAACTACAGGCTTAGTCATTATCAGACTTAGCTACTGGAGAAGTGTTGTGTGTTGCTTGTGACATTTCTATCGAGTACATATTTTTGTGCACAGTACTTTTCTTTTCAAATGTTGCATTATTTGTTTCCCATTTTTGGTACAAATTATGCATACACAACAGACATTTTGTCAGTGTTTGAGAAACAAGTGCACATTAGCTGGATTGCACATTTGACTGTTTTACAACTACATACTGCAATTTAGACTCCTGAGTACACAGTATAAGTTTTAGTTCTGCACCTGTTAGCATTATACATTTGTCAGTACATTCTCAGCTACATACAGGTGAAATTGAAAGATTAACACAGGACAATGCCAGCAGACACACAAGTAAAACACATTCTGATGGAAATATGTACTGTTGCTTTCTTTCAGTTATTTGACATGCCCATTCTAAAGTATGCAGACAAGCAGTGCTAAATCAGTTCACCTCAGTTAATGCATTTTGCAGGACATACACATTTCTATTTTTCAGGTACAAGTGAGATGACACACACCAGTGTTTGGGAACACTTTTATTAGTTTTGACATACATATCTGTGTACAACTCAGGAATCCACAATTACTATTCCTGCATGATCTGCACAGGGGAATGCATTTAATTTCTAAGTATTACGGTAGCCCTGACATGGCACTTTCTTGGCAGGTTCACTAAGACACATTCATACATATTCTAATATTCCTCTCCTGCATATTGTACTTTGTTTGCCATCTGTATTAGACAGCAGCTGAAAATACTCCATTGTAATGCTGGCAGCCTGATACAGGCATTTATTCCTGACTTTTACAGTACAATTATATATACAGACAGTAGTACCATTACTATATTTTTGATTTATTACTGCTAATATTAGGAGGTATTCTGTACTCACCATAATGCTGACACAACCGGGCCAGTCACTGGGCATGAGCCTCGACATTCTGGCTCCTTTCCACAGCAGCTGTATGGGGAGAGATGACATTAATCACACCTGCATAGTCAAAGTTTAACTTTTTCCATACTTAGAGATACATAAGACTGCATACTTACAGACATGTGGGACATCCTGCACTCAGGTTTTTGGATCCACTGGTCCAAGAGTACACCCCTCTTCTGCTTCAGGTCATTGTGGTGGTGACATATCTGCTCACCAGGCCAGGGTACGCTAGTGACACTAGTGAGATCATGTGCAAGCAGGTCCAGCCTCTGCTTTGTACTGGGAGCCCTGGTACTATCCCTGCAGCAGCCTGGCATCATGTTTTTTTACTAGGAGCCCAACCATGACCCTGGACTCCTGGGTGCCCAAACGTTCCACTTGGAAATGAACACCTTCACCCACACCTGACATTTTGGTCCTGCTGTGAGCAATCCCAAATGGTTATAGCTGTATTCCTACCTGTGCAGTTTAAATAGGCCTGTTTTCCCACACTTTTTCTTGATTGGCCAGTTTTAAAAAGCTGAACTATGCTTAGCTCCACACAAATCCGCATAGCAATGCTTAAACCAGATAAGCACAGCTGAAAGCAGTTAAGCAATACTTACACTAGCAAAGCATTGCTTAAATCTATTTTTTTCATTAAATTAATAAATTATCTTACATTTATATTTTACATATTCCCACCCCTACTGTGCTATACATGAGCCATATGATTGACATCTATCATTCAAATTCCTTAAAAGTTTATTGAGTAAAGTGGCAGAGGAGGGATTTGAACCAACCATATTCTACATGCTAAACCATGGCAGCACCACTACACTGCAGCAGCTCGATGATGTTTTCTATCGCAGTAGTTTCAGGATTTCAGCCAGACTAAGCATAGCGGCATGCAGCGCAAACAAGCTGCACACTGCTTAAATTTCAGTTTTATTTAATGACAAAAAATACATTTTTTTGTATGTTTATTACTTTCCTCTTGCCCTACTGCTTCTATGCATGTAGGGCAAGAGTGCATACATTCGGGGGTGTGCACTTGAAGGCTGCTGCCTTCTAGGTGTGTTTGTGGGTTTTTTTCTTTTTATTTCAGTGTCCACAGACACTGAAATGTTAGCTACTTACATTTCAGTGTCTGCAGACACTGGCTTAGTACGTAATATTAGAGCCAGGCTCTAATATTATGTACATTGACACTCGTCTGTGTCACAAAGTGCTGTATGACACTTTCTGAGCAAAGGGGGCATGTAACATGGTCAGGCACTGCTGAAACACACCCCCTGAACTTGTTCATGGTTCATGTCCATTTAGATTAAACAGCAGCGCTCCTTCATACATATGAAAGCCACTCTGCTATTCTAAATGGGCACAATCCACTCCGTGCAAGAATAGTCTTATTCTTGCACGGAGCTTCGTGAATCCCAGGGACAATGTTATGATTGTATATACTTGTTCTTTTCATTTTAAATCTACAATATTTTTTTCCATTTTTAAAGTTACATCTAATATCTTTACTGTATTTCTACAAAATATGGTTATTATAGAACATCACTCATTTCCCAAATCCAGATTATCTTTCCTCTCCATAGTTTCTCTGTTTGCAATCTTTCTTTATTTGTTAAAAATCTTGTGTCTTCTAATACAATAACATCTACATCACATGCATTAGAACACTCCAAAATCCCCTGTTCTTTGTACTATATTAATACTGTTCACATTTACAGAAAGCACTCTAAAATTTTCATTTCCTTAGATTCATGGTTTCATAAGTTCATATCTAATTACTCAGCTAGTTTTCCTAGCAGGCCATTCTAAGCCTAGTAAACTGCCCTCCCAAAGGTGATTTTCAAACTCTGTACCTATGGCTGTGAGTCAAACACCTTAACCATTATACCAGCCCCCATTCATTAGCTGGATGTATCATTTTTCATCCATTTATTTTCTTTTTTTTTTCGTTTCTTTTGTAGTTATCCCTTTAAATTTTCTTTCTTTTTCTTTTTTGTTTGTTCTTTTACCATTTTACCAATAAAAATCTTTTTTACTTTTACTACTTCCCAGTTTATGTCATCAGTTATTTCAGAACCTTATTCCTTGCCCTCTTTATTATTTTTTCCTATTTTTCTTCTATTTCTATTACTTCTGAAATGTCTTCACTTTATTTATTTTCTTCTCTTTTTTTTTCTCTTTTTCCTTACTCTTATTTTTTTTTGGCAACCCATACATAAATGTCCAAGTTTGTTACATATATAATATTTATTTTTGCACAAAGCCCCATTACCCCACAAATATAACATTTTCATTTGTCACAGTTACTTATCAAATGCCCTGTTTTTCAAAAAAAAAAAAACATTTTGCATTGTCCCAAGTATTTTATGACACCCCTATTTCCTTCCATATTCATCATGCTTGGTATCTTTTTTCTTTCTATTTTTAGCACAATATTACAGTCCCAGTCAAGAATCCACAAACCCCTTTTGTCATAAAGTTTTGCAATCTCCAATACTTCGTCTTTCAAATGCAATTTCAAAGTATCTCTTTCACTTTTGAAAGTGTACACGAATTGTCTTTTTTGTTTCCCTGTTAAATGCATTTGTCCAGGTCCCCTGCTAAAAACACACACCACATCAAATGACATTTGATGACCTTTTTTTAAAATTCCATAAACATAACTTCATTGACCAACTAATATTTTCATTTATTAATCACAGCATAAACATCCATATAACAGTTAACTTAGGGTAGCGTGACCCCACTCACCCTAACCAAGTAAGCAGAATCCTTACCTCTGCCTGCTTACTTTTACTTATCAAGTAGCATCCAACCACTCACTTGAATTTCCCAGTGTCCATATAACAGGTAACTTAGGGCAGCATAATTCTGCTCACCTTGACCAAGTAAACAGCATGCCTCCACTCACTTACTTTACTTATCAAGCAGCGTCCAACTGCTCACTTGAATTTCTCAACTCATTGAAATAACCATCCAAACAAATAAGCAGCGTCTTCACCTCCACTTGCTTACTTATACTTGTTAAGCAGCATCCAACCACTCACTTGCATTTCCCAACTCAGTGAAATGAACCTCCAAGACCAGAAGGGGAACAGAAGTGGGACAAGCCTGGCCCTCTTCTCTGCCTCCTAAAATTATACCACACAATGTACTTGTTAAGCAGCATCCAACCACTCACTTGAATTTCCCAACTCATTGAAATAATCATCAAAGCAAATAAGCAGATTCCTCATCTCCGCTTGCTTACTTATACTTGTCAAGCAGCATCCAACTGCTCAGTTGTATTTCACAACTCATTGACATGAACCTCCAAGAACAGAGGGGGAACAGAAGAGGGACAAGCCTGGCCCTCTTCTCTGCCTACCAACCTGACCAGGCTGTTCTCCCTCTTTCATTCCAAAATTTCCAACAACCCCCCCCAAAAAACTAACCATATGTAAAGGTCTAACCAAAGTCATTTGGTGTACGCCATACCCTCTGAACCAAACTGGATCCCTGCCTTCAACCTCCCAGTACTCTAACACATGAATCTACAAAGCAACCAGTTCTCTAAATGGCTGAGCCTAAACTGATGAGTCCTCTTCCAAAGGAAAAATAACCATGGTACTACACTCAACCACACAATACCCATAACTTAATATAACCTCTTTAAATCACTAGTCCTCCCATAACCTTCCAACTGTAACTCCAGAATTTTTCCAGATCATAACCTTGCAAATGTACTATAAAGACTGCAAAGGGGCGCCATGCCACCTGAAACAATGCAGGTTAAATTGTGTGCTGCCCAGCTAACTGCAGCCCCTGTTTAGCCTTCCCAACAAATATAAGAATGGCCAAAACTTTTTTTTTTAATTCTCCTCCCTCACTAAATCCAAAGGCCCACCAGTACACCTAAAATGAGTGTAAAACTTCTCTCCCAGAAAACCAGCACACCAAAATCTCATATATACAAACTGATTACACTTCCAATTGATCCATTTAAAGTCTTGGCTAACATAATATTACCTCCACCTCCCAGTAATGCAACCTAATCATTCCCCCAAACTATAATGCCAGGACATCAGGTGTACTGCCTGTATCTACTCCCCAAGTCACATGCTCTCTAGTTCCCATGTATGTCCCCATGGCCTACCAGTGCAATCCTCCTATAACAACTCCATCATGAACCATCCTGCTATGGCCAAAACTTGACTGCTCAGTCTTACACTGCCTCCCCCTCATTAAGCATGTCTTAGTGCAGTTATTCTTGTAACCACACTCTGCCAAGATTAACTTTCTGAAAAATATACAACTCCATTCTTAGACCAAGAAATCTGGAGGAAGCCATAAACAAAAGTGGGACAAAGCCCAAAAAAGGGACAATTTTAAGTATTGCTGTCACAAACTTAGAAAAATAGAAAAGGTGTGCAGTAGCATGACTTTCCTGAAAGGAATTATCTAACTTCAAACCTTAATGATTTGACACTAATTGCCAGAAAAAAAAAACAGAATTTATGAAAAATGGCCCAAAAATATATGCCTTCATATAAAAGGTGCCACAAACTCTTGCAACACAAATTTAACCAATCTAGCAATACCCTACCATAAGCCTGTCTTATAAACAGATACCACAAAATCCTACAGCAAACCTAAACAATGCCTTGCTAAAGGCTGCTAACTTCTGCGTAACCACAAAACCCCAGTTCCTCCAATATCCCCAACACACCAATATACCTACCATGCCTCATCAAACCCTATCTGCCTCTAGAAGTCATACATACTGAAACTGGCATGACTCCACCCCACCTGTGGTACCCCAGACTCCACATAAGCAATCCCCAACCCAGCTTTTAACCTGCCCCAACATACCTTCTCCACAGTTGCCCACACTACCCCCAATCCGAACCAACACAGATGTGCCTGAATAAGCACAGATACAGTAAAATTATCTGCAACCTCATTGGGTGCCACTCCTCAACAGGAACCACTCTAGTGACCTGGATATCCACTGCATCAACCTCCATCACTTTCAGAGCCACACTTCCTTCAGGCCACTGCATAGCTCTGCAGCAGGTAAAACACCCATCATCGCACCACATCTGTGATCTCATTGTACACCACTCCAGCGGCCGGCATAACCAGCCCAGCAGAAACCATCACCTTCAGGCCACTGACTGATGCCCACTCTGTGGCCATCCATCTGCAAAAGAAAGGAAAGCTGTATTAGGTGCTACTAAGGCCTACCTTGTACATCACCTGCACAGCAGCTACACTAACCCACCTTCCTTGTCCTCAATAACCTGGCACCACTGTATCCCACCCAGCAAATATTTTCACTACCAGCTAAGCCGCAAAAGATAGTCTTATGTCATAAGCAGCAATAACTGAAACTGTGTGTTTACAGGTCACCAATTAACACACAAAACATAAAGTGAGCTACCAGCTTGAATGTGTTACTACTAAAAATTATGGATGACAGATAACTAAATATCAAATACCTAGGTCACCACAGTCTTAGGAGCATTTCTCTAAACAAGCCCCAGAAGAGTGGCCTCATGCAATCATTCTTACCCAAATTAAAAGACTAACAAAACTACCCTTTTAACTATTAGAGTGAACAACTTGTTGGCTTCCATGTACTACTTTATTCTACCTGTGTTGCAAAAATATTGCACAGAAATGAGAAATAGAAATCTGTTGAATGGCAGGAAGAAAACAATAAACCGCCAAGCCCCAGACCCTCCCCCCAAGCTTATCTACCACACCTAAACTCGCCAGGGATCGCTGTACGGATTCTGGCAGCTTTCCTGAATTTGCATTTAACCTATGCAGGGATGATATCAAAACTGCTGTGGTCACCAATTCAGCCCCCTCATATACACAGGCTCTGTTACCCCTCAATGATCCCCAAACAGAGATGAGAATCAAGCCCATTACCTTGTGTCTATCTGCCAGATCTGGGAACAGTAAATCAACAGCCCTCCAAAGTTTAATGCACACTGAACGTGACACCCTACTGGGCCCTTGTGGGGTGACAGTAAGCAACCCAGCTGCTGCAAGCCAACATGCCACCACCAAGGACATAACCAAGGGAAAAAGCCCCAAGCAAACAGAAACCCACAGCCCAGTGATTTGCATTATCACCCTGTAGTTAACTGAAGACTCCATAAAGTAATAGTCAAGGCAGCTTTTAGCACTTGAGTCATGGAGTGTTAAACTTTCAAATACACTGGGAAAATAGCTATAGATTATAGTCTCACTATTATGAAGGACACTGATGGATACATTCAAGGCAATTCTATGAGTAAAGGGCTCAAACTTACAAAAGCAACACTGTTTCATCATTTATTTTACATATATTAGAGCACATACGAACAGTCAGAGGTGGCAGACACTTGGAGCTTTTCACTCCAGACACCTAATACTGGATGGTCTGCCCCTTTTGAAAAAAACGTGCTGCTCAGCTGAATGTAGTTCCTTGAATGTACTGCACAACAACTGTGGGAATACCCCAGGGCCCACTCCCACCAACGGTCGAGCTAGGATGAAGACCCCAGCCCCAACAAGGTCCCACAGTAGGGACCGTGTTTAATCTCTGCATCTACCCACTTAAAAAGTGGCTAAAACAGCAAAAACTGCACAGCCTGCTTCCTCCCTCACTGTAATGCATATCACCATTCAGTGACTGTGGCCCATAGCTCTCCACTTTCTCAACCAGGAAATCTGAACAAAACCCCAAAAATGAAAAAAAAAAAAACACAACAGGAACAATCCTTGAATATTGCTATTCAAACCCTAGAAAGCTGACAACCCAACAGGTTTGCATCAGCATGTATCTTCCAAAGGCATGAAGCCTGAAACTCAAATGTCTGCCACCACCTCCCAACCTCAGTTTTCAATGCATTGCCAATAATCTGCCAAAAACAAGGGTCAAAAACATGAGGCTAACTCTGGGCATGCAAAAACCTGCACAACTGATAAAGCAGTATAATTCAGAAGTATGAAGCAAGCATTCCCTCTGGACACCTGCCCCACCAACTGCCAGCACCGCATTTTTTTTAATTTTAACTTCCTTCCTCTCCAGGCAACAGTTTTATTAGATCCATTGCAAAATAGGAGTTTCGTGAGTTGCATTTGGAATGAAACAGTGATACTGACTTAACAACCCTTCAGCAAGAATTACAGTACCATTGTTAGGTTTTTACTAGACTAAATGCACTTGTGGGTCATTCTAAGCCTAACCAATTTCCTCTTGTGAAAGGAAAACCCTGCACCTTGCATTTGTTAAGGTAAACACTTTAACCGTTATGCCAACCCCCAATAATTGCTTAAATCAGGAAATCTGGACAAATCTGTAAGTAGTGGGGAAATCAAGGCCCACCAATAGTGTAGCCAGTACTAACTTAACAAATTAATAGAATAACAGGTTTACAGAAGTTTGATTTGTCCGAAAGGTATAAACTCCACGACTCTGGTATCTCATTTTCAAACTAACTGCTTTTGTGGGCCATTCTAAGCCTAGCCAATTTCCTCTTGTGATAGGAAAACCCTGCACCTTGTGTTTGTTAAGGTAAACACTTTAACCAACTCCAGTATCCCATTTTCTTACTTCCACCCTCAACAATTGCCGATAACTAGTCATTTAACCTCCATCCACAAAACAGAGTACGATGTAAACACCTGGATATTCTGTGAAAGTCCACATTTTTTGGGGGGGTAGTAATTACTAACAAATCTATTTAAATGTCTGTATATTCAACTGACAGGACAGACCAATACTTAAACAGGAAAGATTGCAAATCTGTAGGCTAGGCTGTGCTCTGTTAATCATCCCTGCCCCTTTCCTTCAACAGTTAGTCATGCCACGAACATGCACAACCATGGACCCTCACTCGTATGCACCACCACAAAGCCTGTGGGAAAGAAGTGAAAGGAAACACAAAAAAAATTCATACCCTGAATGGTGGCAATGATCTCTCCACCAGAATTGTGCAGGCGCACAAATTGCTAACAGCAAACCTCCCTATTCCTCCTACTCCACAACTGCAAAAGGAAGAATGTCCAGCAAAACCCTGTCCCCAAATGGAATTAACTACAGCATTCACCCACAGAGATTCATATTATAACATGCGAAATGACATAACCCTATTGCCTGGAAAGTGCACACAAAAAGGCATTAATGCCACCCATACTATGGCTGCCTCATTGCAACCATCAATAACCTGACAAGCTGCTCTAAATAGTACCAAAAGACCCCACCACTATGCAGAGGCAATGGCATGACAATTCACGAGGCCCCAATGCCCACAGCCAACTTGCCACACTACATCCCGAAACAAACCCTGATCACAAAACCCCAATTATCCCAAACTGTAAAATAGCTGTCAACCTCTTGGCTTGAAATCTTAACAAAGCCAAAAGTAAGTGGGAGGGTGAGAAAGCCTTAAAATGGAGGCAAATGTAAGCCTCAAAATACAGACAAATGTAAGGCACTGTAACAAACCTAAAGCCAAACCATGGATTGTGAAAAGGACTGAAGTCTAGAATTCAAATTCCCATCATCATACAGTGAACCCAGTCCTCCCTAACTTGCAACAAAATCCAGAAAACCACGCCTTTCTAAAAAAAAAAAAAATATGAAGCAAAACATTACCATCTGGCCAGTTGAGAGGCATGCCTTAATGTACTAATAAGAGCCACCATATCCTCTAGAATTACCCAAAGCCTACCTACAGATTATCATGAGTGTAATACTTCTAGTAGCAAGTTCATGCCAAAATGTGATTCCTTACCTAGTTACACTCTCACAAAACTTATCAAACCCCTCCCTACACTTATCTCACTTCCTCCCAATCATCCTACTTTCCTATTTAACCCTTTCCTCTCCCACCAACTAGCTTCTTCCCTTACCCTTCTGTAGTCGAAAACACATCTGACACAGATATCCTTCAGAAGGGTCTCACAGATACGGATAACTGGTGCCAGAGCCACGGCCTAAAGTTAAATGCCAAAAAAAACAAGGTTACCCCTAGATACCATATAGGTGGACATCCACTGAGCACAGAAGAGGTTAATGTTGCAAAAATAGTTAGGAAGACCTTCTACATTGCCCACCTTATCATGAAGGGATTAGATCAAGAGGTCATTAGTCTCCCTATTTACAGATCAAGAGAGGTCATAGTCTCCCTATATTCATCACTCATCCGACCAATGATTGAGTACAATGCCCAATGTATCTGACCCGACACTTGCAGCAGCAGGAGAGGCCACAAAAGTTACTCACCAAGAGGATTATGGGTCACAAAATCCCTATGCTGCCAGACTGAAAGAACTCCATCCCCTATGCTGCCCAGACTGAAGAACTCCAACTCTATTCAGGATGTACATGCTTCACCTCAAAAAATCTAGATCCATCAGAGCCACAAGAGCGGAGACCTAAACCTTGACACGCTATGGGCTAGGGCTTAAATGCCTCGGGGGCAGATAGCCTAGTATGAACCTATGAACCTATGAACCTAAGATCCCTTACTATTTTAATCTACCCCCATCTGAAGTTGTCCCTTGGATAAATTGGTCTGTTGCCAAACCTCATTTGTTACATAAAGATTCAATGAGTTACAGTCTTTCTTTTTCTTTTTTTCATATTCTCCAAGAAAATTTTCAATTGAAAAATACAGTCTCATATATATAATGTCACTAAATATTTCATTGTTAATAAGAATATATACTCTTACCCCATGTGCTTTTATACCCAATAGACCTATTAAATTGTCCCATATTTTATACCTCCCATTTCTTTGTCTTCTGTACTTTGAATCCTTACCACTTCTGTTTTTTTTTTATTTTCTTCTACCGTCTTTTCTGCTACTTCATTTTTTCCATCTTTTACTATCTATCGTTTACTGAATCATCTCTGTCAAACAAATTTCTTTGAAACATTTTCTCAGAATCCTGCACACATTCTCCAGTCTTAAAATTTGCTTTCTCCTCCATTTGTTTCTCCACTCCATCATCTTCTTCTCTATCTCCATCTGCCTCCCTGTTTCTCTGGGCCTCCTCTGCACATGGAACAAAAACAGGAAGTGCTCTTTCAAAGTGGGTGCCACTTGCAACAATGGCAAGTAGAAGACATTCCTTGATGCCCTATACATATTTCCTCTACTAGTAAAAATACCACCCTGGATCTCCACTGAATAGATGCTACACGCCAAGTAGGGCTAACCCAGCCAACAAAGCATAACTATATAAATAAATATTAAAAATAACAAATGGCATTTAATTGAAATGTATTAGTTCTGAATATTTCTTTGTAGGGGCTGGCTCTAAATAATAAAAAAAGGGGAGGCTACAGTAAATAAAGGGGGGTTGCAGTAGAGGAAGTAGTTAGGGCACACAGTTGTAGAAGAGTGGGAGCAGGAGTACAAGAAGAGAAGCACATCAAGAGCCAGAAGATGGCAGAGGCCCATATGAAAATATATAAAAATCCAGAGGAATGAGTGTAAACGTAGGTAAAAGATGAATGATCAAGGTTACAGAAAAGAAAAGAAAAGGGTAAGGATTCACATGAACAGCTGTGAAAAAGAGTAAAATTCTAGAGCTACTGATGATAGACAACACTCCACGGTTTGAGGGAAAGAAGTAGTAGGGGAACAACTGATTAACCAGGAGATGAAGAGTAGGCAGATAGTTTTGAATTAAAGATATGTGTGGATATACTTCTTGAAACTGTTTTGAGTTCGAGGTTGTCTTAGGGCAGTTTTGCTTTGCTCATAATTTAACTTGAAATAGTAGTGCAGATCAATAAGATTTGATTTGATAAGTAATAAGATAAGTTATTGACCAGGTGGGCACATATTTTACAATATGCATTAGGTAAATATGTTGAAAAATAAATGCTGATGAAATAAAAAATCTTGACTGATGTGGCAAGAGTATTATTTTGGCTAAGCAAAATATCCTGTTTGGGTGCAAACTTGTTATAGCTAAAATCTGGAAAAAGTCATCAAAATAGTTGATAATTTTGACTGAAAGTTAACATGAAATTTATTAGATCCAAAACATGACAGGTGCTTTATTTTCAGTTAAGGGAATAATAATTGTGGCCACTTGTTCATTATTAATTTTAGCCTCTGAGAATATAGAGATATCCTTATATAAATTCTATAATGGCTGCTCACTGTCTCGATTACAACTGGAATTTTAGTGACTGAAGAAAGGTTGGTAATTTTTGGCAAGTAACTCAAATTTGCACCCTTCAGTTGAGAGGTAAAACTAATGTCTCATCTGCTAGAGCTGGTGGTAGCTCAGGTGGGTATAAAAGATCCCTAGACACTTAATGAAAAGAGTAAGCAGGGGTTATTTATAAACTTCAAAAATCTTCACATACCACCACTACATTCATATTTTTTTTTACAAAATAAATGAAAAATCATAGTAAAAAGTAAATAACATGAAATAGCATACTCATCCATTGTCTTTGTAACCACAATCATCCCTGGGATTCAGCAAGCAGTTGTACAGGAATAAGTTATTCCTGCATGGCAGGGAATGTTCCCGCTCAGCACGGCAGCGCGCCATGCATATGTATGAAGGCGCACTGCCGAGCTGTAAAACGGACGTGGCACTGTGTACGAGTACAGGGGGTGTGTCTGAGAGCAGAGCTCTCACAATATACATGCCCCCTGCACTCCAGAATTGCCTTTCAGCAACTTAAAATCAGCAAGAACACTAGTAACACCCCCAACCCATCAGGATAACAAATCTGGTCAAAGCCATAAGGGACAGTCATCCCTACCAAGACAAATGTTGTTAGAATAATACATTTAGCATAAGCACATAGCGCACACCTCCCAACCCATCAGAGTAAGGAATGTGGACAAAGCCAAAAGGGACAATCTTCCCACAAAGCAGAAGTTGATAGAATAACAGGTTCAGCATTAGCATGGATATTCTGAAGGGTACAAATAAAATAACACAACAAATATTTTTTTTAAACATGCAATAAAGTTTAAGCATAGCTGCACAAGTGTGCTCATTGCTTAGCTATGCTTAGTCCAGCTTAAACAGCACAAGACGTTAAATAGCAAGAGACATCCAGCATAAGCAGTATTGCAATAGTTTTGTGGTTAAAGCGTATGCTTTACAAGGAGCCCTTCCTGGTTTGATTCCCCACTGTAACCAGTTTGCATTTTACATGTGAAAGCAGTACATAAATATTGTTTTTTATAATTAGCTACTAAATAACATATATTTGTTAACCAGCGTACTGTAGTAGGTCCATATGTGAGGTGTCAGTTTAATAAAGTTGTGAAACCCCCATATAAACACAAGTGCCCCATACAGTATAGTCACACATGAATAAATGTAATGAAACCACATTGGGGGATGTCAAGGACAGTAAACAAATTTATAATATGTAATGAATAATGAATCAATCCTATACAGCAGACAGTCTATAAAATAAAAAATAAGCAATGCTAAGCATTGCACAGCTCTGCTTACCAGATGTAAGCATAGTGCAAATATGACTGCTAAGCAATGACTGGCCCAGCTAAGTGGATTTGCCCATTGGTAAGCAGTGCTGAACCTGCCCCTTTAAGCACTGCCAACCTTAGCTAAGCAGGTTTGCCCATAGCATACCTTAGCTTAACTCAGCATATTGAAAACTATCCAATCATGGCAAAGTGCAGGAAATCAGCTGTATTTAAACCCTACAGGTGGGAATACAGCTCATAACTGGTTGCAGCTTCCTACTGTATGCAGTATGGCAGGAGTTGGTGAGGGCATGCACTTCCATGTGCAGAGCTGGAGCATACAGGAGTCCAAGGTCATGGTAGGACTCCTGGTACAAAACTATGATGAGAAACTGCTGCAGGGCCAGTACCATGGCTCCCAATATAAAGCAGAAGCCTGGGACCATCTCACCCGTGATCTCACCAGTGCCTCTGGTAACCCTCAGACTGGTGAGCAGGTCCGACACCACTATGCCAACTTGAAGCGGAGAAAGAGGGAGCTCTTGGACGAGTGGATTCAAGAAGCAAGGCAGAGGGGTGATGTCCCTGCAGTGTGTGAGTAGTCATACCAATAACTGTTTACTAATGTCCAGCCTCTGTATGTGATGGATAGGTATGCCTAAATATTTCTCTATTTCCCTTACAGATGCAGCTGAGCAGGCTGTGAATCAGGAAGCCCATGCTAGTAGGTTGCAAAGGCTGCATCATGAGGCTGGTGAGTACCAATCCTGATTGTAATAGTCATACCAAATAAATATAAAGTAGTAGAAAGTCACCTGGCAGTATTAAAACTGTGTATGGGTTGCACTGAATAAACCAGACAATATGACAGTAATAGACTCATATAGGTCATATTTAAATAAAACTGTAACTGCAATAAAGTTCTAAATCTTGGACTGGTTGTGTTTACTCTGGTATTGTATGGTATCTAGTGTTGCATTCTCTGAATAGTAATGTGTTAACCACTGTTACCCACACTGTGCTACATAAAAAAAATGTCTTGGAATGTCTGTATTAGACTGTTGTAAGTACAAGATCAGACTACAACCAAAAGAGACTTAGACAGAAAACACTGTAAAATAAACAGCAATACCCAAATAGCACACTCTGATGAAACTTAAGTTGTTATATTTTTAGCAGACACAGCCAAGGTTTGAATCCTGGGAGTGGTAGTAAGCTGTATGCATAGTCATACCTCTCAACTGCACAGATGTTTGCAGAATGTCCAGATAATTGTCTCAAATTTTCCACCTATTCCTCTGTCCCCCTGGCAAATCAGTGGGATGATCTCAGAATTGTAGTCACTAAATAATGACATACATTTGATTTTCAGACTTCAGAACCTTCATAAAATGTATATTAAAACAAATCCTGTTACTCTAGCAACTCGCCATGTTTATGAGAGCAATATTCAATGTGTCCTTATTTGTACACCCATGTTGTCAAGCTTTGTCCAGAGAGTGTGCATTAAGAGATTGAGAGGTATGTGCATAATATTAACTTGGAATCTGGGAATATGTGTAGAAACAGTCAGGTATTGTTAACAAACATTCCCTCCAGAGGTCTACCAGGTATGAGATGTAGAATTTAGCTATAAGACAGTTGAAGTATACACTGTGTACAAACAGTTTACTATTGTTTGTTCGAATGACAAAACATTTGCCGTTCGAAACATCGAAAAGTAAACCCAAACAGAAACATTCTGACTGGCCACAATGTCGACCCAAATGATCGACACATTTCAGTCGACATTGTTATCGAAACCATCACGTGATACCCATATAGGAGCTGATGTAAATCAGACTCCTATATCACATATCACGTTTTTGCAGGAGGGCAAGCCCCCCTGCACCCATCAGTGGGTGGCTGCACCCCCCCCGCTACTAATATATTCTAACTCCAAGATTGTACTACAGTGGGGATATTAATGAATTTCCAATCCCTACTGTATCGCGATCTCCATGCAGATAGTCGAATACACTTATGCGAATGCACTACTGCATTTGCATAAGTGTGTTCGACTATCCCATCCATTTATGTTTTGTGCACGACATTCTGATCTTCGGCAGCAATGCTGCTGACAGACTGTCGTTCGCACAAACCAAAGTAAACCTGTACAAACATACTACTGCCCAAACCAAGGCCATAGGGTATTGTAATAATACCTGTAGAGTAATGATTAGAGCAATGATCATTAAAGTTGTGAGTACTGCAAGGATATATAAGTTGTTAATTGACATCTCTCCCCCACCCCCCCACCATATCTGCAACAATAATCTAAACACACAAATCAATGGGTATGTTTACACCAAACCTACTATTGGGACATATTGTTCAACAAATATTGAAATGTTTTTCAAGCTGGCGTAGCAGATCTCCAAACTCCCATCGGAGCTCCCTACGCACCAGACCCCAGACCTGACTTCAAGTGACAGGATCCTGTCTGCGCCTGCTCCCCTGGGGGGGATAAGCCCCATCCCCTGAGGTGATTCCACCCGATGGTGGTGCAGGACTAGTGGACGAGGAGGTCCGGGGGTGAGTCCCAAACATGCTTGGTTCCATGGCCAGATGAGGTGGAAGAGGTGGGTCCTTTGGGACCAGCCTTTCCAAATGTGCTATGGTGTTGCAGTTTTAGAACATATGTGTTAGTAATAGTCAACACAATCCAGGATTAGTTATAACAGCATGCGTAGATATTCCCATTAACCCAAAACACCAGATTTGGAACATTTGCATAGCAAACAGAACACATGCATATATGAAACCACAGTGGCCATTACAACGGCATGCAGGTTACATTGATAGCAACAGTCTACCAATGATAGTGTTTCAATATGTAACATGAATAGAAACACATTTCAATATTTGTTGAACAATAGGACATATGGCCCAACAGTAGGTCTGATGTAAACATACCCATTGATTTGTGTGTTTAGATTATTGTTGCAGATTTGGTGGGGGGAGAGAGAGATGTCAATTAACAACTTTTATATCCTTGCAGTATGAGGACCTCTGACCTTTTCACCTGTTTATGTCTTCCAGGTACAATGTCCTGGGAATGGCTCCCTGCATATATACCCCAGGAAAATGATGTCATTATAAACTTCATCATACAATGTCATGTCACCCTATTTGACCACAGGGCCCCTGATCTGCAGGAGAGGACCGCCCTGTGGAATGAGCTCGTCCACAGGGTAAATGATGTCGGCCTGCATAACCGCAGTTATGAGCAGGTGCAGCATCGGTTCACCGATCTGATCTGCCACACCTATCAGCATGCTGCTGCAGTTAGGAGGGACCAGCTAGCCACAGGTGGGCTCATGTCATCCAACCCCCACTGACACATGCTGAGGAGCTCCTCGCCAGCCTTGGGGCACCCACACACCAGCCAAGCCAGCAGCCTGAAGACAGCATTGTGGAGGTAGGTGCCGCCCACACAATGGACGAAGAACATGCAGGTAAGGCCCCAGGGCACATTAGTAGACCATTGTTACTTATCTATCTTCATCTGTAAAGTGTCTACATGCATATGTCAGATAACATAGTCTGTTGCTGCAGTGTAGTAATGAACAGATATGCATAATCTCTAATATTGTATGTTTGTACTGTTGATGTACTGAAATGCTGCTCCTACCCTGTACCATTGCCACAGGTGTGGCTACTGACATTACGTCTCTCACACAACTATGTAGGTCCCTCTGGTATACAACTGGGGAAGCAGCCTGTAGCTGGTGAGTATGGAGTTATTTTGTTCAGGTTTGACAATACATCGGCCATGCTATGGCCATGGTATTTGCCATGCACGCATTTAACACACCTACCCATAATGCATGCTATACATGTTCACTTAGTGTTGCTGTTAACTGCACTGCATCACAGTGGTCACCATGGTGGCATATCTGAATGGTATATAAGAGTCCTGCAGTATACCTAACAACCTGTCAGTGCAAGATGTGTGGACAGAGATGAACATAATGGTGGGACAAATGGCCTACAGTAGGGACATGTCTGAAACATTACCCTTATACAGTTGCCATGAGCAATGAATGTGTAATATGGAATCCTATGTTAGGACAACACATATGGGGAATACACACCTTAACAAACACTGGAAGCATATGTGTGCACACACTCCAAATAACATATTGTAGAAGCAGCTTTTGAGGTTCTGACAGCATTCACTCTTCCTGAGTACACACCTTCCATCAAGTACAGGGCCTCAATGTCACACCAAGTAATGGTCTGCTGACCAAGAAGTATGTCCATGACATTTGCCCACTCACCTGCAACAGAGGCAGCCGGGGCTTGCACACGTCTTACAAACCATGGAATGGATCCTATATCCAAAAGGTAGCATTCAGGAGTTGTGGAAATAGCCTTACCTCACCATTGCATATACCATGGCAAACAGTGCAAACAGTCATGTATGTGTGCATGAAGTATGGGACAACGTTAATGTAGAAAAAAACAGATGCCCATCCAAGACAGATGACAACACATGTTGCAAACTGGTCACAGAGGCTGCCCAGAAATATGCAGCAACACTGAGGGACTTGCAGGAATGTCTAGCAAGTACTGCCTGTGCAGTACCTGTGTCGACAATCACCTGGGATCTGCATAAGTGTGGCCTATGGGTTAGGGTAATCAGATAGAAGAGTTGTTCCACAGGAATCATCATCTAGGGCCCTCTACATGTAGCATTTGCATAACATCAAGTCTCCCAAAGGCATGTGTTGCAATGTGTAATGGTGTACTGAGACCAAGACTGAAACCTGCAGACAGTGTTAATAAAGATACATGTGGTGCACAAGCAACACCTCACTCCACCTCAGGCCCACCATCCCCATTTTTACCTTGCTGGTGCCAGCGTACACCTTTAGGTTTGCTGCTCATTAGCAGGAGCTAGGCCTACTGCAGGCAAACTGATGTTAAGTGTCCATACAGACTCTGACAATGATGATAGGTATGGTGAGGCACAGGCAGGGTTGTCAGGGGATGAAACTGTGCCATCAGTTGACTTTCAGTTGACTTTCCACTTTTATCCACCCCATCCCCACACACAGTCACAATGCCCATACATACTCCATCACCAGTGGCCATAGATGAGGGACAGTTGGAGGGTGGTGGCATGGGACAGGACAGTGTGGGGACTATGGCAAGTGTGTCTGTACACAGCAGCCATAGCTGAATGACTTGTGAGGTACCACACAGGCAGATGTACAGGGGTGCTCATAGGAGGGCTGCTGGCCATCATCCCCCTGACAGAAGTGCCACAGCAGGTGTCACCAGATGCATGTTTTGGGCCATCATGGAGGCACAGGCATGTGTGGAACATTACATCAGACAGAGTCTGAGGCTCCAGAGGGGTACCCATTCTGCTGTATTGGCAACATCCGTAATCTTGCAGGTGCCCACCGTTATTTTGCAGAGGTCCTGGATAGATGCTTGTGTGAGATGGTGGGAATCCTGGACCATGTGGTGTCTGTGTTAGAGCATGTGGTGGGAGTTGGGCATCAGCCACATGGATGTAGGTCAGCAACACCAACAGGCAGAGGTCTACGTGGATGTGCAACAAGTCACAGCCACTCCGATAGTGGCAGTACCAGCACCAGCATTGCAGGGGGGTGCTGTCCACACCACAATGCAGCAGGCCCTGTGCACGTGGTCCTGGCTGGTCCCAACAAGGACGTGGATCTAGCAAACAATTGTCTTCATCAGGGGAGAGTAACATATCTGGGCTTCTACCTGGTAGTGCCCATGGATTCCCTGGCAGGCACAGTTCCCATGTCTGTGGCCAGACATGGTGAACTGTACGTCCTGCCATGTACGGTCTGCAGCTGTCCAACAAACCCCTGTATAGGGCAGCCACATGGCAGAACTGTGTGCATACATACACACACTCATCATCAACACAGCTAGGGCACCTCTATACCTACACACACAACATCTGCACAGCCCAGTTGATAAAGAACCCCCTAACACACACATGATGTCAACCAAATGGCTCAGCCTAGGTCTCTGGCAAACTCACCACACACCCTTTGCATGTGATAATACCTGTGCCACATCCCTGTCATCCATACCATCAATGCAGGGACATGCTAATATGGTTCTGATGCACAGTGTGAATGTACTAAGGTTTAGCAATGTAATGCTGTTTAACATGTTTTCAACTGGAATGTTTAATACTTACATGTCAGGGTGTGTAGCTGTCCAGTCATGATGCATTATAGCTGTTATTAATACTGACTGATTGTAGCCTCCATAATGTATTCAGTTTGTGTTGTAGGTGTCTATGTGTCAGCAGGATGTTGGTCTGCTGTCCTTTCCTACAAGGGGTATGGCACAGTGGTGACACATTGACTGTGTCATATTCTGGCTACAGCTGAACATAAATAACAGGTCTGTATAACAGTTACTGCATGTTCCACATGGATGATAGGTATGAGGGGTGTATACAGGTGAGTGCATGGTGGCTGATGTCAGCAGCTCTTCTGCAGTGGACAATGGTAAGTGTACTGGATGGCACACACTAAATGTTTGTGAATAACACACACACACACACACACACACACACACACACACACACACACACACACACACACACACACACACACACTTTGGTGTTGATGCAATGCACAGAGAATACTGCACATGTGGATGTACTTAATTTTGCAGTGAACTCATTTTGGACAATGTAATTCCACCAAGACCAAATAGGCAAAGCATCACATCAGTAAATAATCAGTCTGCTAGTTTAATGTCATTGACGATGGTACTGGCAGGGAATATGTCCTCTTCCCCAATGTAGTGCAATCCTGGAGTTGGTAAAAATAGGTGTGCTGGTGTGGGTGGCACAGCCCCCAACTTTAGAGGGTGTGGGGTGACATAGAGCCCCACATAGTGTGATTAACAACTACTTAACCTGTTAACATAAACTGTACAGTAAAACAGCAGACTAAGTGGGGGGATACCCACAACAATAACCCCAGTGTGGGTGGCTGTGCCCACTAGAACCACACCCAACTATATATACCAACTCCAGTATAGCTGTACAGCTGTACAGTGAGGAAGAGGGCATTTAGACATCTACTACTAGCTTTGATGGAATGAATTTCCACAAGATGATTCCTTTCAAATATTACCTTTTGCCAGTTAGTTCAAGGACTAATGATCTCCTGGGACATTTTCTGCAAACTGAAATAGAACCCTTCACATACACACATACTTACTTGGCAACACTGAGAGTAGAACTCCTACCTAGGTACTTATTGCTACCAATGTGTTTGGCCTTAATTGCACACACCACAGAGCTTTTAGGATGAGGTGTGTCCTGAGTTTCTTGTTAAGTGAAGAACATCACCAGGTCTTGTACAGTATGGTAATGGGGGATGTACTGGCTGTTAATGAACAATACATAGTATGACATAGTGTCATATACACATTGACAAAGGCATAACAGTCATAGACACATCTGACAGACCTGGGTTTAGCAGTCCTAACTACCTTGTCAGTGAGTCCATTCTGTTACAGAGAATTTGCACACAGCACATGCATCATTGGGCTGGATAGTGTAATTAGTTACCTGTATGGTTGATGGTGACAGCAGTACTCACGCAGTGGACCTTAGGACATGTATTGGGGTTACCATGGTGTAAGGACAGCATACCCAGCATCCACATCCCACACTGGATATTGTACTCACTGAAACCCATGACAATGCTCTGACAAACTAACAATCACAAATTGACCAGGACTGCAATACAACCCCTTGTCTATCTAATCAGTGCTACTACAAGGATATGCATTTATTGCACATGCCATAAGGATAGTAGGGTGAGGGTTTGTCATGGCTCTCCTAATGTCAGCAGCATCACTATCCCTTATAATGTATGTCAAGGTTTATTGTATTTGGAGAGTGTGGCCTCAAAATGCTGTCTCCTACAAATATACACACTCACACACATACACTTGCCAGAACTCAGAGGGTAACCCACGCCTATCTACCCATTTGTAGAACAGTGTTATGCTGGTACTGCAAGCTCCAGGTAGCCCATAGGGTGAAGAGTGTAACAAGGTACATTTAATGTCAATTGCAGCAGCAGCCATTTCTAAGTATGGCAGTTGGGGTGTAGTGGGTGAGAAGGCCATCAGGGTATTGTCAACTACAAGTTTACAAACACACAGACACTGTTATTCTCAGTAATGCATACTGACACATTTGTCAGTACTGGGGTCCATAGGTGCAGGTGCTCCTAGGTGTGTACCAGGCTAATGTCCATGGAGAGATGAGAAGAGTAGGGCATGTGGGTACACTGGTATCATGCCACCTGACATTTGTCAGCAGGCCGTCTATCAACTGATCTCACTTGAGTGATCCCCAGGGTGACAGTTAAATTCAACATCCAATCATCTGTTTTTCTTTTGAGAGGGCCAGTGAGGTGCTCCAATTGAGATGTATGCAACATATATTACATCCATGGCCAGTGTCTGTGTTAGAGACCTGTACCCAAGCATGTTCTGTTGACTGTGGTAGTCTGATTGAGGTATCCATGGCATGTTGTGCATACAGGGTGGGGTTTCCTAGCTGTGGCATTCATAACACAGCTGGGCAGACATGTCAGTGTCAGTCAATCATAGATTGCCTGTAAGCAGCCAAAGATGGATACCTGACATTTGCACATCTGTACAGAGGACAGGCAGAAATCAGATAGCCAAAAGGTTATGCATTAAGATGAATGTTTAGACATATTGACGTCTCACGCTGATAGGTATCCCATTACTACATGACAGCAGCCCTCAATGACATGTAAATACATAGTAGTCTACAGTTAATATCCACATATCAGATCAATATCCAGTATCAGATACTTAATAACATGCAGCTCACACACCAAGAACATGATAGTCAGTACTCAGAGTCCAGCTTTGCATGCAGGGGTATATGATTCCAGTACTACAATCTGCAATCTACTCTTACTTGGAAAAGCACTGTTAAAAGTAGCATTGTAATGATACAATACATGCAAGTATGACTGCATATAAACTGGGATACTACCCATGTATGAAAGACATACAAAGAGAAAAGATTGTTGTACTAGCCGTTTATACTCAGGTGTCCCATACAGTATACTCACACCCCTTGCTACTGTAATGACAGTACATAGAAGCATGTTATGTACATGGAATTAAATACATTTATTATGATGTCATTACCCTGCTATTTTATCAAACTGGAATGTGATCACTGGTTACATGGGCTGGGCTATGCTTAGCAGATGTAAGCATTGCCTAAATGTAAATGTTAAGCACATTTGAACACTGGTAAGCAAAGCCTACACGGTGTAAGAGCTTATTCTTTTAACTATATGTTAGCAGCGCTTACTGTCATGCAAACCCACACAAACCCACTTAAAGCTGCTGAAAACTTCCTTAAGCACTCTGTATCCAACAGTCCTTGTTCTGCCTAGCAACAAAACAAACAGCCCTTGCAGGTCTTGAACCCAGAAACCTGTACACTATAGTCACAGCAGTTAACCACTAAGCCATCACAGCTGTGAAAATGCCTGTTGTTTTTTCAAATATTTCTTTCAGTACACATACTGAATAGTAGTGAACAACTGCTTTGATTACTACAATTGTTTAGTACTTGTAAGTGAATATAGTGTTGAATCAGTCATGCTTTTATATCTAAATATACACATATCAGATAAATATGGTGGGATACATCTGGGAAGGTATATACGACACTCATGTTTACACATAAGGATATGGATATATATATGTGTTTCATATATATATATATATATATATATATATATATATATATATATATATATATATATATATATATATATATACACACACACACACACACACACACACATATGTAGATATATGTATACATGTACATACACACACACACATATATATATATATATATATATATATATATATATATATATATATATATATATATATATATATATATATATATATATATATGCATGCATATATAACGTATGCCCATAACATGTAGTGGAGTCATACCTCAGCACCATAAATCACAACCTCTTAGTGCAAGGGAATCTAATGTAAGTATTGCAGGTATAAATGTAGAATATTACTACAGTAACAGGGGTTCTGTCAACAGACATGTTGTGTAGGAAGTCACTTCTGATATTGACATGTATGCCATCAGTTACTGAAAGACATCATAAGATCATCATAGTAAAGTACCACACAAATCACAGTAATGATCCTGTGGAATACAACAGAAATATGACCAATAAACGTGGACAGTCTGACACAATCTGGTCAGTCCAGAGGTATACACAGAACTCCTTATTGCAAGACATGTGGACCAAGCTTGACAAAGGAGGTGTTTACAGCCATGAAAATGGGGATATCACACAACTACTGAAATAAGTCAGCTCACACAGTTGATGCATTCACACCCTCTTGTCTGTCTTAACACATATTAACCGGAGGAGCAGAGGTCCCAAGCCCACATACTTCCCACTAGATAGTGACATACATCTTCACAGCATCCCACTGCTTTTTCAGAAAAAATGCAACACATATGGTGGCCAGGCAACAGTACAACTGACAAATATCTGGACATAACATCACACTAGGTAAATACACTGAGCTGCTAGGCATGTCACAAAGCACTGTGTAAACTACAGGCAGACTGCCACAACACTGACTTAAGTTTCCTATGGGGGAATACACATGTACTTGCAAATATAGCAGGCACTACAGGCATGTAACAGCATGGAGTAACAGACACCAGTGTGAAAGTGCATACCCACAACCAGTCTCAACACAGTCACAGTCACATTATGGTAAGCCTAATTAATAGTACAGTATATGGACTGTCTAAACAAATCCATTCTCATATTTGCCACTCACCCACTAATGCTACATATACTGGCCCAATACACAGTGTAGTCTGATGCCTGACTGTGGTATGGGACATGTCCCAGTCTGGCCCTACAAACATATACACTGATAGGGTACCAGAAACTGGAGCAGCATGCAGCATCACATAAAACAGGGCCAAGAACACTGACATCTACCACAGTCTGTACACAGGCCAAGTAACATATTCACAATACACTGCTACACAATACTGACACTATGTCAACAATCACCATAAGTACACAGATCTCACTACTGTACAGATTACAACAGAATGACCAGGTTTTGTCCTCAAATATAAGGCCTACTATACATAACATGTCTAGCAGTCTGATATCTCACTGGCTTGTTATCAGGTATGATGTCAGTAAATGATATACTGTACATATGCACCTCTTACTGCATGACATATGGATAAAGGGTGACAGACTTGGGGACAGAGGCACAAACACAGGGCCAATATTGACATATTGCTGTGATAAACTGAGAAAATTCCAATGTGTAACAGGGTTTGTTGTGACATATCTCTTCTGAGGGATATGAAGTCATTAACTCACATGGATGTCACCATGTACTGACTGCAATCATCAGAGTATGCTACTGCATTTATAAAGATCGGAAATGTGTGAGTAAGACACCACATGTAAGACTCCAAATGCTGGCCAGTCTGCAGATAGCCCTACAAGTGAGAGTTTCCTCAACCACATACCACTGTCATGCCAGACTTTAAATAATGTAGAACAGTCATATCCTCACAAACCCAGTTAAACCAACATTACTTCAAATGTAGAACAGCAATACTTACATTCTGTCCCCATGTCTGGAACATCCTCCACGTGTTTTTTGACCTGTCTCCACAGTGTATGTTGTAAAAGGTATTTCCAGCTGCCTTCTGTGATGCTGTTTGTCAGACACCCACATGAAGTTCTGCTCACAATGAAGGAAAAGGGCCAACACCCACATGAAGTGCTTAGTTATGAGTGTGTTTCCATGCAATTGGCTATAGGAATTATACCACAGCTGTTCTACATGCAATTAGCAAGTGGGGGACTGCAATCCATGCACAGGCCATCAGCTGATCATGAGCATTACTTACAAAACTCAAGCTGCTGCCTACACAAAACAGATGTACTTTTCCACATCCACCAGAGAGTGAGAGAGAGAGAGAGACAGAGACAAAGTAAGAAAGGAAGGGAGTAAGAGAGTAAGAGCCAAGCGTGCTTGTGTATTATCCATGGGTGGAGAGTGGTATCTGGGCATTATAATGGTTGCCTATATTGTTTACTAATCCATACTGTCACATAGTAATTGCACATAGCTGTACACCTTTATGGCTGAGGATTGTCCACAACAAACTCTACAGTGTTTGAAAACTGTTGGCCTTGTAACGTGGACATTGGGACATATAGGTCCTCAATATAATGATGTAGCAAAACCCACACTGCAATGGATCCTGTTATTACACAATCACTCCCAACACCCACACAGGATACTGATGATACACACACAAACACACACTTACCAGTACTGAGTTTCAAACCCCTACATCATGTATTGCTATTATAGTGTTACGCAGTTATTGCATGCACCACCAAGCTTACATGTTGGGGAGCTGTCCAAAGGTATCTTTGAAGGTGAGTGACATAAGCAACAGTGCTATAAGAGGGATAAGGGAAGTGTAGTAAGTGTGAATGTCCACAAAATTAGGTGTCAACAAAAACACACACACTTTCTCAGAGAAACACACACATTATCACAGTTGGCAAGATCAGGATTAGAACTCCTACTTAACTACACTGCAGTATTATGCAGTTATCACAAGTGCCACAGAGCTTATATGGCTGAAACATGACCAAAGGATTATTTCAAGGTGACTGACATTAGTAGGCATGCTAAAGTAGGGCAATGGGAGGTGTAGTGAGTGGGAATTGCTTCAAAATAATTCACACACACACACACACACACACACACACACACACACACACACACACACACACACACACTTGCCAGTACTGACATGTATGGGTTCATTGCTTTGCAGGTGTGTAGTAGGTGGATAGGTCTGAAGTCTGTACAAGGCTAGGCAAAAGGAATACCTTGGCATCAGGCCACATGACAATAGTCTGCAGTATGGCTTGTGTAGTCCCTGGAGTGGTCTCTATGGGTAGGTATTATATTCACCATCCACTCATCTGGGTTACTATTGTGTGTGGCCAGTGATGTGCACTGCTTCCCATGTATGTGATCTATATTCCATAACATGGACAGTGTCTGGGTTGTGCACATGTCCACATGCATGTTCTTTGACATGTGGAAGTGTACTTGAGGTCTCTGGGGCATGTTGTGTGGACAGATTGTTATTTTCTGATGTAGCATTCCTGACCTCATTTAGTGAGACCTGGCTAGGTAACTGAGGTTGTGCTTGCACCTACACTGACAGCATGATACAGGTATTCAGTGGAGTTAGTGGCATTTGTCCATACAGGGCATTTGTATAAGGCATGGTATTCCCTTTGTGGGTTACGTTTGCAGACTCTACAGTTGTTGCAGGAATCCAGTGGGGAACATAGCAAAAGGGCCTCTGTAAGAATTTGTTTGCCTACTGCGGGGATGGAACAGGATGCTATGTCCTTTTACTTGCTGGATAACACACAGTCAGGAGATGTAACACATCAAAGTGCTTTCTGATGTCAGTGGCACTGTTATGTTCAGCAGGCATGTAGTCCACTGCATTCATACCATGGTTACTATCTGTGAGGCTATATGCAGGTAACTACCAATATAGTGGTTGCTGCCTAGCCAAGTTTGTTTGTGTATGAGACATGTTCTCTGAGTAATAGTAGGGTTGCCTATATTGTTCACCAATCCATAATGTCACATGTAGGGCTATGGATTGTCTACACCAACCTGTCTGGTGTTTGATATCTGTTATCCTTGTAAGGTGGATATTGTGACATATACTAGGTCCTCAACATGATAATTTAGCAAAACCCGCCCTGCAATGGATCCTGTTATTACACAATCATAGCAACTTCCACATCCAATACTGATGACAGACACACACACAGACACACACACAGACACACACACACACACACACACACACACACACACACACACACACACACACACACACACACACACACACACACACACACTTACCAGTACTGAGATTCAAACACCTCCCTAGCTATGTATTGCTACTATAGTGCACCACATTTATCGCATGCACCACTGAGCTTATAGGATGGATGTTGTCTCAAGGTACTTCTAAGGTGAGGAACATCACCAGCCCTTGAAAATACTGGCACTGGGTGATGTAGTGGGTGAGAGATCCCAAAAGTAATTTTACCTTATACACACATTTACATTTGCCAGAGGTGAGGTTCAAACATCTTTATGGACCATTATGTTACACATTTACTACAAGCACCACTGACCTGACATGGTTGAGGGTTGGCAACAGATACTTCTAAGGTGGATGATATCTGCAGGACTGCTAAAGTCAGGCTCTGAGATGTATACTGGGTGTAAATTGGGCCAAAGTCTTTGGGGTAAAGACATACATATGTAAACACACACACAAACACTTGCTACAGATGAGATTCAAACCCATACCTATGTAGTTACTGCTACTACATTGTTACGCATTTATAGCACATGCCATGGAGCTTACATGTTGGAGAGCTCTCCACAGGTATCTTTGAAGGTGACTAACACAAACACACACAATTTCAAAGTTGCCATGTCTGGGACTAGAACTCCTACCTACCTAGTATACTACACTATAGTATTATGCAGTTATTGCAAGCACTACAGAGTTTATATGTTAGAGAGTTCTCCACAGGTATCTTTGAAGGTGACTAACATCAGTGGCAGTGCTAAAGGAAAGGTAAGGGGAGAGTAGTAAGTGTGAATGTCCATAAAATCAGGTATCCTAAAAAATACACACACTCTCTCACACAAACACACACAGTTTCACACTTGCCATTTTGGGGATTAGAACTCCTGCCTAACTAGTATCCTACACTATAGTATTACACAGCTATTGCAAGCACCACAGAGCTAATTGGGTTGGTACTTACTCAAAGGGTTATATCAAGGTGACTGACATCAGCAGGCTTGCTAAAGTAGGGCAATAGGAGGTGTAGTGACTGTGAATGGTCTCAAAAGGGAGGTGTAGTGACTGTGAATGGCGTCTAAATCATTCACCTCCACAAAAACACATAGTTTCACAATTGCCATGTTTGGGATTAGAACTCCTATCTAGCTATTTTTCTACACTGCAGTATTACACATGTATCGCAAGTGTCACACAGCTTAGAGGGCTGAAGTTTGGCCAGAGGGTTATTTCAAGGTGATTGACATCATCAGTCGTGCTAACATGGGCAATGGGAAGTGCAGTGTGTGTGAATGGGCCATAAACCATTTCTCTAGAAACACACACAACTTTACATTTTATAGGACTGGGTATACAAATGCTAGATGAATACTGATTGGTATTATCATGCTACACAGCTATCACAGGCACCACAGACACTATAGGGCTGAGGGCTACCACAAGCAATGTCTACAGTGATTGACATCAGCACATCATGTAATATTGGCCAATTGGATGTGTGGTGGGTTGGGACAGGCCTCATGATGGAAATCTCTGTGTTACTGTCTGTCTCTCTTTTCTCCACATCCCTGTGTGTCTATGTTTGACATATTATAGTGTGTTGGCCTTGGATATGTGTGAGTATTCCTATCCAATGTGTGTGCAAAGCATGAATGGTGTGCAATGTGGTGTGTGTGCAAAACATGAATGGTGCGCAATGTGGTGTGTGTGCACAGACATCTGCGAATGTCAGATATGTATAGTCGAATGCGTTGTTAGACATGGGCTTCATTTCTGTAAGTGTAGGAGCATGCCCAGTATGACCTTCTGTATTGAGTGTGTGAATCCATTCCAGGTAGGTTGTACTCCAGTGCAGGATTCTGTGTTCCACACCTGCAGCTAGCAGCCTGTTTCTGCAGGATATCTGTAGATAGGTTGACAATATGGAGTCACAATGGGTGACAGATAGTGGGATACTGTAACTATTGTGTCTGCGCTGCTTGTGTTACATGGTTGGTGTTAGCAGAGATATTCAGTCATATGTACTGTTTTACACTGTGATGTATTATGTCATCAACTACTGACAGATATACTTATTTTCTCACAGTTATTTCTTGGGAAATACAAGATAAATGAAGATGTGTCCAGTATTGTGGTCTGCAGCCTACATATTCTTGCACACTCATTGCCATTCTGGAGGGGTACCTGCAGACACTTGCTGATGGGTCTGTGTAAATGGTCCAGCACCTTGGTACTGCGGTGGCTGAAGATTCCCTGCTTGTACATATAGCGATGTAACAGAATGGCCATATCCTGCTGTGGCCATACCTCTCAGCTGTTCAGATTCACCCAGGTTACCCAGAGGCAGGGTTCATATATATGGTCAGTTCCCCTTCACATTGTGGTTTACAAGCAGGTTTGTAGACACCCATTACTGGGTTTGCAGGCAGGGGTAGTATGGGCACACATCAGAGTTTCAGATGTCACACAATCCATGACATCCATGCTTCTACACCCCCCACTCTATCCTCTTCCTAATATTATGCAAGCGATATCTGAGAAGTATCCCTATAGTTGTTCCTTCATCTCGGCAGTATTTAGGGGTTGGTCTACAGTTCATGCAGTAGGACATGATGGGTGTGCTACTGGGATTTGTCAACATGGCCTTGCATTTGTGTTCTGTTGACTGTGTTATGTTGTTAGTTGGGACCCCATGAGATAACATACATTGGCAGTATGGTTGAGGCAGAGGACTGTAGAGCATTTGGTAGTGATGCAGGCCATCTGTAGCAGGCCAGTGCATTCTATCACTCCTACATTCCCAGGCTGTGAGCCACTGGATTCCCATGAATTGACAGAGTAAGTGTGTGAGTTGTTAATGGCAATAGTTCTTGTCCATATTAATCCATTGGTCTGGATCCTGGCAGGGTGCTGCTTACAGCTAGGGACACACCTGCAAGGAACCTCTTCAGCATGCTGCATTCTGTGGGTATTCCCATACAGAAGTGGGGGTCATACTGTACTCATTCCTAACAGCAGGGATATGACCTGTGATAAACCTGTGGCTAATGGTGTGGTGACCTGAGTGCATGTGTGATATGGAAGCTTCTTGCAGCTGACTCACAGATATACCTGGGACATTCCCCTTATGGTGCCTTGTGCAGGGACATAGACAGTCTCTTATTACTTCATAACTGTGCCTTTTGTGGTCTGCCACTGATTGGCCATACTACATCAGTATTCCATACTACACAGACAACTAATGTGCTGTTAACCTGTATGTACAATTCCAAAGGTGTGTGCAGTTGACAGTTACATTTTATGTACTCTTTCTAGGGTACTTCCACCTGTGTACTGCATGGATGTCTGGGCTCGCATTCATGGCATGTCCATCTTTCAGACGGTGACAGATATTGACATCTGGACAGTGAGTATGGATGACTGTTGACATAAATATTGCTGAGATGCATTGTGGTTGGCACTGCAGTTGTTGAAACATGGACCTGTCATCAGCAGTACTGCCCATAGGCCACCGAGACACAACCCTCCATGCCTACATGCTGACCACTTCCAGACAACATTGAACACACAACAACCTAACACATGGACCCCTGCATATTGTACACATGTAACAATCTATCGTGTAAATTGGGCCAGCTCAGGTAATCTGTGTTCCACTGTTATTAAACCCACACATACATGTTACTGCATTTCTACATGGGATTGTGAGGGGAGGAGCACACCCCCTCAGACTGTAAACATTTGCTATGACTGTACTGGCATTTCAGGTACTCTGTTGGCTTCCATTTCATTTTGTATTCTGACCTATCATGTAGACTAGAGGTATATCAGTAGAGTACAGATCTTAAGTTTTATTGATCTACATTTCAGTTTCAGACTTCTTACCCTTCAGAACTAACATACAACTGCCAGACCTGTTTTAGTCTGTCTATGTAGACCTGGGGGGGGGGGCTGTTCATTGCCATCAATTGGAGGCCATAGCACAGCCTTTCTTTATGGTCATCTACACCTGTCCTGCTGGCTGAGATTGGTGTTGGGTATGTGAGCCTCATTGACATGCATGAGTGTATCCTATGGACACACATTTGGACTACCACATGTACTGCAGTGGGATTTTTCACCTTGTCTAGTACTGCCTACTTTGTTGACACCAGTATTTGTTTTGGATTTCATGCTGCTCATATAGGTGGCCACTATCTCCTGCCATCCCATTCAGCCACCCGATTCCCTTGCATACTCCCATCCATACCATAGATACAACTTGCAGAATATACAAAAGAGCAGATAAAAGTGTACTTACATACTACTCCATTCAGCAATTGATAGGAAGAGTGACTTATCTTATGGCTGTGCCAGTATTGAGGATGGTGCTGAAGGGCTGACTATGTCAGATGCACATAGTATACTCCCAATACATGGTAAAGCACAGGTAGTGTCATGTTTGGGATCCCTTTTACTGTATGTGTGAGTCAGAGAGAGGTGTCATTCCCTGGGTCTCTACCATGTCAGTGTATGTGCTATGCGTTGCCTCTTTGCCAAAGCCTGGGCATACTGGGCACACCTCCTTCTGCCTACATGAGCAGGCTCAGGTTTTTCCTCCATGTCCCTCTGTGCCTGTGATGCCCTTGGCAATGGTGGGGGGCTGTGTGGCCTTGCCCCATGCTGTTCCTGCTGCAGCTTTTTCTGCAGGGTCATATTGTGTAACATTGCACATACAATGAACATTTTTGTACATGGAGCTGGAGTGTACTGCAAGGCTCTAACGGATATGTCCAGGCAGTGGAACCGTGACTTGAGGATCCCAAACACACACTCTATTATGATTCTGGTTTGTGCATGTGCTTCATTATGGAATTCTTGTTCGTGTGTGTGTGCATTTCTGATGGGTGTCATCAGCCACGGCTCCAGTGAGTAACCAGCATCCCCCACTAGGTGGCCATATGGGATGTATCCACTGCCAAATGTCTGGTACAGCTGTGTCATATGCCAGATGTGGGAGTTGTGATAGCTTCCATGGCTGCCAGCACACACATTCAAGATAATGCCCTGGGCATCGCACATGACCTGGAGGTTGATGGAGGGGAAGCCCTTGCGGTTTATGTAGACCCTACCCCACTCACCAGGTGGTGCTTTGATATGTATGTGCGTGCAGTCTGTAGCACCCACTGCCTCAGGGTATTTTGCTATTTGGTGGAAGAGACACATATTGCTGGTCAACGCCTCACGGGTGTTGAGGAAATATTTGTGCTCACCAGCATGTGCTGACATGGCATCCAGGAACTGGTGGAATACCCTGGATGCTGATGTCTGTGAGATCCCCATGATATCCCCAGTTGGCCTTTGGAATCCTGGGGATGATGTCTGTAGCTTCTGCAGTCATTATACCAATAAATTCTGTAGTCAGTATTATTCCTTCCCTCCTGAATGGCAGAATTAATATTCTGGAATGCTGGATATTTAACTTGACAGCTGCACTCACTGTGTCGAGTGTCTGTACTAAACTACTGTGGACTACACCGTAATGACTTTCTGCATATCAACCCAAACTAATTTACTGAATTCTGTAACTATCTCTCCTAATAATATCAAAATCCTGTAAATTTCCTATAAGTTTTGCATGCCTTTTTAACCTTGGTTCCCAAGCCCTGTACCATCCAAGCAGGACCTGTTTGTATTCAATGTACTGCACATTCTGTTAGCACATTTTCTTTTTATCAGTATTCTTGGTGAAGGCTATTCATTTGTATTCTTCACTGAAACCTCCCTTTCTTTTGAAACTGCATTCACTGTAACTGCATGTAAAATGTAAAATATATAGGCTTGCTTCAATATGGATGCATTTCTAGATTTATACAAAGACAGTTCTCTATTTATGTCTCCAAATTACATTTAAATGAAACCTGATCTTACAGTTCCTCCTATGATACCTGAACAGGGATCTATTTCTGAAGTTACTTCAAAATATGAAATATAAAATGAAGATAATGGCTTGCCTTACATTTTCAGGCCTATGCAAGGTCTTTTCTACTAACTATATTTATTTACGATATATTCTGAAGCAATTGTCTCTGAAATTACTGGATTAGGGTTTACTTCTGTAATTACTTTATAAACCTGTCAATATAGTCTGGAAAGAATACAACAATGATCACTAGAAATAATAAAACAGCTATAAAATAAATTCTTTTTATCTGGTTAATAAACTTAAATTTTAATTTTGGTTTACATGGTGTTGCTTGAGCATTCATTGTCTGTTAATTATATAAAAATCTTTTGGACTGAATTTTCTTAACTTTATAATTTAATTATAACTGGGCAATTCTTTAACATGTCTTATTCCTTTTTAGTAAGTGTTTTACTTCCATATCTTGTTTTTGTTTTCCTTCTCCTATGTCTTCCACCAAATGATTTTTCACTATCTTTTTCTTGTCCTTCTCCTGTATCAAATTATCTCTTTTTTCTTTCTCTTCACTTTCTAAAATATCCCCACTTTGAACTATTTCTTTTCCAACCAACTCTTCATTGTTCAACCTTTCTTCAGTATTGCCTTCCTGCATACTACCTTCTCTTCTGCAGTAACACTTTCTACCATGTGTATTTCATCTGTTCATCCTTTTTCTAGTATGGAACAATCAAATCAAAAGTGTCCAAATTACTTACATTTTCTAGTATGAAAAATAATAGTGTGAGACAGGTAAACTGGTCTCCCAAAAATACAATTGAAGTAAAACAAAACAAAGGGAGAAACCAGACCACAGCAGATAAAAGCATACACAAATTTATTCCAGTAGTAGAAAACATGTGAGCACTTTCGCAGTCAAAGCTGCTTCATCAGACATAAAATCTTTACATTTCCTGTTATTTAAATCCATTCCAACCAGTCATGAGCAAACAACAAGTAACACACAATAAACCAATAGAACATTATTAATCAAATATATCAAATTCTAATTAATATATATATATATATATATATATATATATATATATATATATAGATAGATATATTAAAAGTGCATATATAGTTGTATGTTACAAAAGGTTTGCTGAATGTAAAACACATATAAAAGACACTATATATATATATATATATATATATATATATATATATATATATATATATATAGATAGATATATATATATGGATTCACTTCATTATCTCAAGCCCAAGAAGTGGAATCCACAAAACAACGAAAACTAAAAAACGCGAAATTCAAAACCTCGAATACCGGAAGTTTTTAATTGTGCGGTTTTACTACGCACACACACACACACACACACACACACACACACACACACACACACACACACACACACACACACACCATCCACCACACAAACACACACAATCACTCTACTACATAAAAGCAGGGGGGCAAGCCCCCCTGCACCCCCATGTGGGGGGGCTGCTCCCCCCATACCCCCCCACTTAAACATTCTCACTCCGAGGTCGTACTGCATACAGACACACACAAAACAGCACCACACAAGCTACTTTCTCTTCACACACACACATACACACACACACACACACGCACACACACACACACACACACACACACACACACACACACACACACACACACACACACACACACGCGCACACACACACACACACACACACACACACACACACACACACACACATTTACCTGAATACATAACCATAGCGGAACTTTAGAAGTGTGAAATTTAAAACCTCTGGTATTTGAGGTTTTGAATTTCGCGCTTCTAAACTTTCACTATTATGTGGATTCGGCTTCTTGGGCTCGAAATAATGAAATTCGAGATTTCAGTATTTCGAGCTTCTGAAAAGAACCCATATATATATATATATATATATATATATATATATATATATATACATATATAAAATATGTATAGTATATATGTGCACAACAATTTATCTTTTAAGGGGGTCTATTAATTAAAAGAGGTTTGATAGAAAGCTTATCATTTAGGCCCTTGCCCATAGCAGCTCTCATCCTGATTATCCACTCTAATTCTTTGGTTTCAACTCTATTCCTAACTGCACCTCCTCTGTTCCCTATCCATGCCCTCTCTACAACCATAAATTTAAATGTGTGTGATGCACTTGTTTCCATAATGTGTCTCGCTAATTTAGTGTCAGGTTTCCTAAGGATATCATACACATGTTTTCTGATCAGATCATGTAGTCTGCATGTGGATTCATGCCTATATAGAATGACTGACATACAACACAGCAGGCAAAATACACTATGTTCATGGTGTTGCAATCAGCTACTAAACCAAAGGCTACATTTTCTCTAGTAACTGGATGCAAGTTCCCTTACTATCAAGTAAGTCAAAGGGATCACTTGTAGTGATGGATTATGTGTTTTGCAGACATGCTATGTTATCTACGCTGAATGATGTTATGACTTATGAATTGGTTCATCCTGAACAAGTTAATTCCTTTAGTACTAAGATTCATAATGCTTTATTTTAGTGTTTGCAATCTTGCCTAATCAATATTGATTTGTACAACTATTTTATTGTGAAAGAACCTACTAGACCGGTAATTCAAGGATTACCAAAAAAAAACCACAAACACCGTCTTTGTCCACCCATGATGCTGATAGTAGCAGGGCAAGGGTGGTGCACAGAACCCCTATCTATTTATGTTGAACATCATCTGAAGCCTGCTTTAGCTAAGAATAATTATATCCTGAGAGATACTAGACAGTTTCTAGGACACTTATATAATTACCTAGGAGAGAGAGCACCAACAGTGAATTCTTTAATGGTTACATTGGATATTCAGTCTCTATTCACTGTCATTCCAAATGGCTTGGGTATAGAATTCTTGAAACAATACTTAGTGGAAGACTGATTCCAAGGTTATAGATTTTTTATGTTTCTTGTTAGAGAGTATATTGGAAAATAATTTGTTTATGTTTGAGCAGTCTATATTTAGACAATTGGATGTCGTAGCTATGGGCACATTTTGTGCCAATAGCTATGCCAACCTTGTTATGGCAATATGGGAATGCCATAATGTTTTAAGGGGGGATCTGTGCAACCATGTAATTTTTTATCGGAAATTTGTGGATGACCTCTTCCTATAATGGGAAGGAGGAATTAGTATGCTTAATTCTTTCTTAGAAGACATCAATAATATGGCTCTACTTTAAGCTCTCGAAAGTTGTAAAACCCGAATCCGAATCGCACGACACATAAAGAGAGAACCGCGAATACATCGAACGAATGAAACCGCAGCAGAGGAAATATTGAAATCGCATAGTTGGCCCATCTGCGATATAGCTTTGTAAGGTAAGTGTGCGATAGTTACGGACCTTAGGGTTAGGGAGGGGTTAAGGTAAGTGCATAGGTAGGTAGTGTATGTAAGGTTTTGTGTAGGTAATGTATGTAAGGTTTAGTGTAGGGTTTTGTTAAGTGTATGTGAGTGGAATATTTAGTTTGTTTGGGAAAAGCTCCATAGGAGAAGTGTGTGGTAGTTACGGATCTTAGGGTTAGGGGAGGGGTTAAGGTAAGTGCATAGGTAGGTAGTGTATGTAAGGTTTTGTGTAGGTAATGTATGTAAGGTTTAGTGTAGGGTTTTGTTAAGTGTATGTGAGTGGAATATTTAGTTTGTTTGGGTATAGCTCCATAGGGGAAGTGTGCGGTAGTTACGGACCTTAGGGTTAGGGAGTGGTTAAGGATAGTGCATAGATAGTTGTGTATGTGGGGTAAGCGTAGAGTTAGCAGTAGGATTTTGGTGCTTTAATTTAGGGTTAGAAGTAGGGTTTTGGTTAGTGTATGTAGGGGTGGGTTGGCTGTCTATGACGGTTCGAGGTTTACAATTTTGCGCTTTAGTGTGTTCGACGTATTTGCGGTTCACTCTTTATGTGTCGCGCGATTCAGATTCAGGGTTGTCGTGTTTCAATCGTATAAAGTAGATCCCAATAATAGCACTAGTTTTCTGAAATTTACTGCTAAGAGTTTGCTCACATCCATTGAGTTTCTTGATGTTAACATCAAAAGGAGAGATACAGGGGAGTTCCTTACGGATGTTTTCTGAAAATAATGCTACAGGAATACTTATGTACATAGACGCAGCATGCATCCACAGCACGTGTTTAAAAATGTTGTAGAAGATTAAGCTTTAAGAACCTCGAGGCTGACAGCAGATGATGACACTTTTGTTGAAGAAATACATAAATTAGAGGGGAAATTTATTGAAAGAGGTTCTACTAAGAGGGAAATACAATCTATCACATTCCTGGTAGTTTTGTCAAGGAACAGGGAAGGTAAACCCTATTTTTCTAAACCTACCAGTCCGAATGTACAAAGATGTTCCAGGAATAAGGTTATGAGAATTCCTGTAACATACTCCAGTAATATTAGACTCCTGCAAGGGGCATATGATAAGAATTGGAACATTCTGTGTGTAGATGATCGTGTCAGAGAGTTAGTGGAGGATTCACCTAGGTATGCTTTTAAGAATCAGAAATCACTCAAGAGATTGTTATGTGGCCCTAGCTATAGTGATGCAGTTTCTGCACTTGCTATGCTTCATAGTCATGGTACTTTCCCATGTAGAAGATGTAATTTTTGTGACTTACTTGATAGTGAGGGAACTTTCCTGAGAAACTAGAAAAAATGTAACCTTTGGTTTAATAGCTGATTGCAACACCGTGAACGTAGTGTATTTAGACTACTGTGTTGCATGTCAGTCATTCTATATAGGCATGACCACACGCAGACTACGTGATCGGATCAGAGAACATATGTATGATATCCATAGGAAAGCTGACACTAATGCATTAGCGAGAAACATTATGGAAACAAGTGCATCACACACATTTAAATTTATAGTTGCAGAGAGGGTATGGATAGGGAACAGAGGAGGTGCAGTAAAGAATAGAGTTGAAACCAAGGAATTAGAGTGGATAATCAGAATGAGAGCTACTATGGGCAAGGGCATAAATGCTAACCTTTCTTTCAAACCCCTGTTAATTAATAGACCCCTTAAAAGATAAATTTGTGTGCAAATATATACTATATATATATATATATATATATATATATTATAAAATATATTTTTATGTGTCTTTTATATGTGTTTTACATTCAGCATACCTTTTGTAACATACAACTATATATGCACTTTTAATATATATATATATATATATATATATATATATATATATATATATATATATATATAGTAATTAGAATTTGATATATTTGATTAATAATGTCCTATTGGGTAATTGTGTTTTGTTTGCTCATTATTGGTTGAAATGGATTTAAATAACAGGAAATGTAAAGATTTATGTCTGATGAAGCAGCTTTGACTGCAAAAGCGCTCACAATTTTTTTACTACTGGAATAAATTTGTGTATGGTTTTATCTGCTGTGGTCTGGTTTCTCCCTTTGTTTTGTTTTACTTACATTTTCTACAAATAGGATTATTTTTTTTCATTATATGCCCGTTCCCTGCATTGAACATACCTTTGTTTGTTTGATACAGTATTTTACTAAATCATTTCCATCACCACAGAAATAATATGCTTTAGATTGTCTCCATTTCTTAACAAATCCTTTCATAAACTTCACAATTATTGTATTTGAAATATGATATATTTTCCATCTTTAACATCAGTTGTTACCCACATTTCCCAATCCTCAATCCATACATTTCTTAACTCCATGTACTTTACTACATAGAAAAATAAAGCTTTAATTTATGTTCATCCATATCTGAAGTCCTGAATTGCATATCTATTTTTTTTTGTAGTCCCAAGCTCTTAAATAAATATTCATTCCATGGTGCTACTGTATTTCTTATTCATTCTCAGTCATAATTTTTTCAGCAAGTTAAAGCTTTTTAAGTCTCACTTTACAAACATGTTCACTTCCTAAAAGAATTAATGCTCTTTTGCCTTTAATGTCAATCCCCAGTGGCAAAATAATATCCATAATCTAATACTTGCTTACACTGCTATTATTTTTACTTTTTATTCTTACCGCTGGTCATCTTTTCTATGGCTGTTGAAAAACTGCAAATATTTGTCTCCTCTCAGTTCCTTTTACCATTTTCATTGACTTATTGCATCTGTATAACTTCTTTCTTGTAACAAAAAGCCTGTTTCAGAGGTGAACCCTTAACACTAGCTACTGCACCAGTTGAAAATAACCCCAGTGTTTTCCTTCACCAGCTGCTGCTTCTACTTCTGACCTCTCAGTTTCCCTCTCCTTTAATAATCTCTCCACCATGTCACTCCATCATGTTCCTCTCCTTTCTATGGCTCTCTGCCTGCACTTGTGTCTCCAAGCCTGCAAGTTCTAATACTGTATCAAGTATTTTGTCTCCTTGCCATTTCTTCAGTAAGTTTTCTGTTACTCCTCTCTCCATCTCTCCTGCACTCTCCTCCATCTTGGAATGCATTGAACTGCAGTAGCAGCCCACCAGTATCATTTAGCAGCTCCAGAGAGTGCTTCACTTACTTCTCTAAAGAACAGGGGAAGTTCCATGGTGTCCTAGCCAAATTTTCACTTGACCATATAAATACCACCTTTGGTCTCACCTGAAAAGAGGCTTCTGTTCATAGGTTCATAGGTGTGTACTAGGCTAACAACTATTAGGGCCTTTTTAAGCCATGACATGCATCTCAAAATCTCTGATAAGTTCTGGTACCTTGAAAAGTGTAAGCAGAGGCTTAGGAGATTAAACATTTATAAGCAGGTGCCTGGGAGATGAATAATTTATCATCTGCCTGTGTCCATTAAAGAAATAGGTGACAAACCAGTGATGAATTTCCTGTCCCCAGCCAATTGTCCAAGTTACACTTGAATTAGGTTAGGGATGAAATATACTTCATAAATAAATATATCAGTTTTCTAATCTCATATCAGACCCTGCAGTTTTAGTTTCATAGGTAAATAGTAGGCAATCAGTCACCGACTACTACAGGCCTAGTCAATTACCCAGAGGTCATAATCAAACTCTGCACCTTTTATCTGTGAGGTATAGACCTTAACCATTATGCCACACCCAAAAAGACATGCAGTCCTATTGAAACTCATCTAGTCAGCAAAGTGTAACTCAATTAGTTAATTAATTAATTAATTAATAAAGTACAGAAAAATTCAGTTATTAGTTTGCTAATATATTATACTGATTTAATGCAGTTCCTTTTTTTCTCTTATTCATTAGTATAGAAGAAAATATTTTCACATTCTGATCTGGTCTTAAATGAATGGACTGCTATAAAGAAGACATGAATATTTTCATAATTACACCCCAGGATTCAGCAAGCTCTGCACGGTCTGCAGGAATAGTACAGGAGCTGCTTGAGGCAATATGGCCACCGAGAGAGCCGGGAACAAGCTCCCGGGACGTGCACGAGCACTCCTGCACTACTCCTGCATGGACACAGCTCCTGTATGCAAATTACCCCATTTGCAGGTGAAAACCATGCAAATGAGGTAAATCTGTGATCCAAGAAGCTGGCAGCCATCCGTGTAGGACTAGTGTAACCTGCAGAAATGTGCTGGGTTAGTAACCGAGTACATTTCTGCAAACTACAAAACTGAGCCATGGCAGCTCCAAATAAAGGGTGCACATAATGTGTAAAACGTGCCAATGGCCAAATATATGGCCAGTAGCATAGAAAACAGTTGCAAAAAAAAAAAAACTTTTATTTTTTTGGCCAATTTCGGCCGTTTAAGCGTAGGGCAGCAGCGCGCAAATGGGATCGGCTGGAAAATAAAAGAAAACCCCTGAAAAAAACTTTCCCTGCAAAATCAAATTTTTGCCATTATAGTCAATGGCAGCCAGAAGACAACAAGGCTAGTGAATAGTGGTTGCTAAGGGGGAAAGCTCAGTGTGGGACTTGTAACTAGGCATTAGCAGGGAGTCCCATGCAAATGAGGGGAATGATAATTTATCCCAGATTCCCCCTCATGGCTAGCCTGTACCCAACCGTGTAGGTGCAGGAAGACCATGGTGCAAGCCTAAGAGCTACTTGACATCATAGAGGGGTGTGTCAGGCATACTATATGCTTATTGGAGTCCCATGGCTCAGGTTTGCCCTAAGCTTAGCAGAGCTAATGAAGGGTGTGTGTCTGAAGCTGCCAAGCACACTTTACATTGCCTAAACGGGTGTGTGCGCCGTGCACTAGGTTTTAAACCAAAAAAAAAAATGTAAACCAGGAAATAGCAGCTCCATAAACATCTGAGCACTGTGTTTGTGTGGCATGCCTTGGGGCTTAAATAGGAAGGCAATGGGAAGGGAAAACAGCAGTAGGAATGTAATCAAGGAGAACTAGCATAGCTGGCAGGTGAAATGTATCAGAATCAGCCAATTATACAGGCAGCAGCTCACCACACTACTATAAACTGTGCAAACACCTTTCCCTCTGGTGTTTCCCACAAACTCTACATCACAGGTGTACACAAATGGGGAAAGTTTACCTAACAAAAGCAACAAAATGATAGGGGCTGCTTTTGCTCTCATAAATCAACATGTGGAAGAGGCTGAGGGTGGTGAGGAAGAGAATGCTGATGACCAACCCACAGTGAGGAGAAGGAGAAGAGTGTACAGACCCAGGGTAACCTACGAGGGGCTACATGAGCTGGAGATAGTGGAGCACTATAGGGTGAACAGGGACCTCCTACAGCAAATTGTTGAGCTGTGCCGGCCATGCCTCACACACAGAACCAACAGTGGGGAACCCATCCCAGTGGATACCAAGGTATGTGTAGGCTTAAGAATACTAGCCACAGGTACCTTCCAAAGGCCAACTGGGGATATCATGGGGATCTCACAACCATCAGCATCCAGGGTGCTCCTCCAGTTCCTGGATGCCATGTCAGCACATGCCGATGAGCACATATATTTCCTCAACACCCATGAGGCGTTGACCAGCAATATGTGTCTCTTCCACCAAATAGCAGAATACCCTGAGATAGTGGGTGCTATAGACTGCATGCACATACATATCAAAGCACCACCTGGTAAGCAGGGTAGAGGCTACATAAACCGCAGTGGCTTCCCCTCCATCAACTGCCAGGTCGTGTGCGATGCCCAGTGCATTATATTGAATGCGTGTGCTGGCTGCCCTGGAAGCTATCACAACTCCCACATCTGGCATATGACACATCTGTACCAGAGATTTGCCAATAGGGACATCCCATATGGCCACCCAGTAGGAGATGCTGGTTACGCACTGGAGCCGTGGCTGATGGCACCCATCAGAAATGCACACACACCTGAACAAGATCTCCATAATGAGGCACACGCACAGACCAGAATCAAAATAGAGCATGTGTTTGGGATGCTCAAGTCACGATTTCGGTGGTTGGACATATCCGATGGAGCCTTGCAGTACTCACCAGCTACATGTAACAAAATTTTCATCGTATGTGCCATGCTACACAATATAACCCTGCAGAAACAGCTGCAGCAGGAACAGCACGGGTCAGGGCCACACCCCCCACCATTGCTAAGGCCTGCACAGGCACAGAGTGACTTGGAGGAGGAACAACCTGAGCCTGCCCCATTAGGCAGAAGGAGGTGTGCCCCCAGGCCTTGGCAAAGAGGCTATGCATAGCACATACACTGACACGATAGGAACCGAGGGAAAGACACTTCTCTCTGACTCGCACATGCAGTAAAAGGGATGCCAAACATGACACTACCTGTGCTTAACCATGTATAGGGAGTGTACTATGTGCATCTGACATAGTCAGCCCTCCAGCACCATCCTCAATACTGGAACAACCACAGGGTAAGTCACTCTCCTTATCAATTGCTGAATGGAGTAGTATGTTTTGTTACTTGTATCTATGGTATGGATGTGAGCATGCAAGGTAATCGGGTGGCTGAATGGGATGCCAGCAGATTGTAGACACCTATATTGGCAGCATGAAATCTGTAACAAATACCGGTGTCACCATAGTAGCCAGTACTAGACAAGGTGACAAAACACACTGCAGGAAATGTAGTGGGCCAAATGTGTGTCCATAGGACACACACATGCCAGTCAGTGAGGCTCACATACCCAACAACAGTCTCAGCCAGCAGGACAGGCATAGACAAACACAAGAAAAGGCTGTGCTAAGGCCTCTGATTGATGGCTATGGAGAACAGCCTCCCTCCAGACCTACACAGACAGACTACAACAGGACAGGCAGTGGGATGTTAGTTCTGAAGGGTAAGAAGTCTGAAACTAAAATGTAGGTCAATATATCCTAAGAACTGTCATACACCGATATGCCTCTAGTCTGCATGATAGGTCAGAATACAGAATGAAATGGAGTACCTGAAATAACAGTACAGTCATAGCAAATGTGTACAGTTGTCAGGTGTGCCCCCCCCCCCACACACACACACAATCCTATGTAGAAATGTAGTAACATGTATGTGTAGGTATAATAACAGCGGAGCACAGATTACCTGAGCTGGCCAAGGTAGCAGGATAGAGTGTAGCACATGTACAATATGCAGCGCTGTGTGTGTTAGGTTGGTGTGTGTTGTATATTGTTTGAGAGTGGTCAGCATGTAGGCATGGTGGGTTTTGCCCTGGTGGCCATTAACCATTAAAGACGATGACAGGGGCCAAGTTCTCACAACTGCAGTGCCAAACACAATGCATCCCAGCAAGACATATTCCAGCAGTAAGCCATAGTAATTGTCTGGATGTAATATCCATCACTATCTGAAAGATGGACATGGCATGAATGTGGGCCCAGACATACAAACAGTACACAGGTAGAAGTACCCTAGACAGACAGTGTATAAAATGTTACTGACAAATGGACACACCTTTGGAATTGCACATACAGGTTAGCAGCACATTAGTTGGGTTTGTAGTATGGAATACCAATGTCGTCTGGCGAAAGACTGGCAGACCATAAAGGTCACAGGTATGAAGTATTGAGAAACTGCTGATGTCCCTGCACAAGCCAGCATAAGTGGAATGCCCCACATATATCTGTGATTCATCTGCAAGTAGCTTCCATAGCACACATGCACCCAGCTCACCCCACCATCAGCCACAGGTTCCTCACAGGTCTTATCCCTGCTGTTGGGAATGAGTACAATATGACCCCCCACCTCTGTATGGAAATAGCCACAGAATGCAGCATGCTGAAGAGGTGTCCCATGCAGGTGTGTCCCTACCTGTAAGCAGCACCCATGCCAGCATCCACACCATTGGATCAATAATGCCAGAAACTACTGACATTAACACCTTGCACATCTACTCTGTCACCCCAGGGGAATATAGTGGCTTGCAGCCTGAGATTGTAGGAGTGACACAATGCAACGGCCTGCTACAGATGGCCTGCATCACTACCAAATGCCCTACAGTCTTCTGTCAAAGGCCTGTGTCTCACCCATACTGCCAACGTATGTTATCTCATGGACTCCCAAATAACAACATAACACAGTCCACAGAACCCAAATGCAAGGCCATGTCGACAAATCCCAGTAACATATCCACCATGTCCTACTGCATGAACTGTGGACCAACCCCAAAATTATGCTGTGATGAAGTGATAATTATAGGGAACTTATCAGATGTTTGGAAGAGGATAGAATAACGGGGGGGGGGGGTAGGAACATGGATGCCATGGAGTGTGTGAAGTCTGAAACTCATCCATGTGCACATACTATCCCTGCCTGCAAACACAGGAATGGGTGGCTACAAACCTGCTTGTAAACCACAATGTGATGGGGTAATGACCAGAAATATGAGCCCTGCCTCTGGGTATCCTGTGTGAATCTGTACAGCTGTGAGGTATGGCCAAAGCAGGATATGGCCATACTGTTACGTTGATGGATGTACAAGCATGGGATCCTCAGCCACCACTGTACCAATGTGCTGAACCCTTTACACAGACCCATCAGCAAGTGTCTGCAGCTTTCCCTCCAGAATAGCTTGATTGTGTAAGAATATGTAGGCTGCAGACCACAATACTGGACACAGCTTCATTCACCCTGTGTTCCCCAGAAAATTACTGCAAGCAAATATGTATACCTGACAGTAGTTGATGACATAAAACATCACAGTGTAAAACAGTACATATGTCTGAATATCTCTGCTAACACCAAAACCATGTAGCAGAAGCAGCACAGACACAATTACCTACAGTATCCCACTATCATTTGCCAATTTTGACCCCATATTGTCAACCTATCTACAGATACCCTGCAGAAACAGGTTGCTACCTGTAGGTGTAAAACACAAAAGCCTGCACTGGAGTACAATCTACCTGGAATGGATTCACATATTGACTACAGAAGATCATACTGGGCATGCTCCCACACTTAGAGAAACGAAGCCCATGTCTGCCAACAAAATAATGAAAAGTCATACTGGGCATGCTCCCACACTTAAAGAAATAAAGCCCATGTCTGGCAACAACAGTGGACTATACATATCAGACAGTCACAGATGTTTGTGCACACACTCCACATTGCACACCAGTCATGCTTTGCACACACATTGGATAGGAATACACACATATATCCAAGGACAACACACTATAATTTGAAACTGTTTCTTACTGGAATTGGTACACCTTGTTTGCTGTAGCATAGACTAGATCCAGGCCTGCTGAATCTAGCTTTGTTTGCATGCTTGTTTGCTTGTTATTTCCCTGAAACACTAATTCCACCTAAAGCGCGGCTTTTCAGCACTTCTGTGGATCCATAGTGACATCTGCATTGCTTACTGTACTTATTTCCTTGTTTCACTTGAAAGAAAGTTACTGTTTGTCATTTTTGCATTTAAGTTACCTGTAACACATTGCATTTAAGTTACCTGGCACTTGCTCACTAAAGCAATTATATAAGTCAGCACTAAAAAATGAAAAGCACTACACCCTCACAAACTCCTCTTGAGTACCTTGTTCCCCATTGGCCCTTTGTTTTCAATTATAAAGGAATTCCCAATACTATTCTAGCATGCCCAAAGGTCAGTTGTCGATCTCCTCTCCGGTCCAGCTGGTGAATCTGGGAATCTTGAGGCAATGTTACAACTGCCTCATGTACACAGATAACCCTCTCCTCCTCCCAACAAATTCCAACACATGTGAGAGATGCAACCATATAGCCAAACTGGAGGCTAAGCTCTCTCAACTCAGTACTGGCGAAACCTGTCAGGAGGAGAAGGAAACCACACTCACTACAATTCCAGTCTCACATAGACCTACCACGACAGCAAACCAAACACATAAACACACAAAAACATACTCAGAGGCTCTAAATAAAAATCTGCCTAAGCAGCAGAGACCTCCAAAGCAGACACCCAAGCAACCACTACCCCAAAACAAAGCACGTGCAACACATAGCTCACAAAGCCAGTGTGCCGAACAGTCACAGCCCTTAAGGCTAAACAACACACCTGATACACTTGTAATAGGTGACTCTATCGTCAGGCAGGCTGAACAAGGAGAAGGTCACGGTGAGCTGCCTGTCGGGCGCTAGGATCCGCCACATAACACAAGCACTCAGCTCACTCCAAGGCAAGTACAAATATGACTCAGTCATTGTCCATGCTGGTGTGAATGACCTGAGACGTACCTCCCTGGACTACATGAAAAGAGACATAGAGGAGCTCTCTGAGCATGTGGCCCAGGCCGGTATGACCCTGACCTTGAGTAGCATCTTACTCTCACCAAGAATGATGCCACAATATGAAGACAAGATGATCAATTTCAACAATTGGCTTAAGTATTGGTGTCATTCAAAGGGGATCCAATGCCTGTCAGCCTGGGATGACATGCTCGACAAGCCACGATGCTTCGCTTGGGACGGCTTGCACCTGTCACCCCTGGTTTTTCAGATATTGGCAAAAGCTCTTGCTACCCCCATAGTGCCTTTTTTAGGCAAGGCTCAAAAGACAAACCCACCTCCATAGGTATCACAAGGGATAAGAAACTAAGAGTAATGCTACTCAATGCCAGAAGTCTAAACCTCAAGATGCATGCACTCGAAACTCTCCTTAGCATGGAGAACATCGATATCTGTGCAGTAACAAAAACCTGGTTCAAGGCTCCCGAGAGCACCCCAGCACTACCAGGTTATACCTCATACCATGCTTTTCGGCCCCAAACTTGGACCGAACCAGAAAAGGAGGGGGAGTATCAATATTCGTCAAAGATGCCCACACCTCCAGGTTGGTGGCACAGCATGAAGCATCAGAGACTATCCTTGTGCAACTATCAGTGGGTAAAACTGCCTTCCAGTTTATAGCTTGCTACAGACCACCCTCCCAAACCCAGGAACCCCACTCGGCCTTCCTGAGAACACTGGAAAATATGAAGGTCTCTCCAAACACCATTATATTGGGCGACTTCAACTACCCAAACATAGACTGGGAGCATTACTCTAGCTCCAACACCCTAGCTCAAAGGTTCCTAGAATTTATAAACTCAAATGCTATGGAACAACTTGTTACCACTCCCACAAGAGGGGAAAACATACTGGACCTGATCATCACCAACATGGGGACTCTATGCTCCAGACCAGAAGTGTATCCCTCACTGGTAAGATCAGACCATAAACTAATCTCACTGGATATTCACATCCCGACCCCACCCCCTGCCCAGAAAACCACAGTGAAAACTTCTAAAGCAAATTTCACACTCCTCAAAACCGAGGTGGAATCCTTCAAAGCCCCCGGTCCTGTGGAAAATACGGCCCAGACCACAGAATCCTTTATAAACGCATTCTATGAACACCTTCAGAATGCATGGATCATGCAATCCCAAATAAAACCAAGACCCAATCCACCAAAGGCAGACGTCCTGTCTGGTGGACCCCAGCCATAAACAAACTATACAATAGAAGGAGGAAGCTACTACATGATAGAGCAAAATCCCAAAAAGGGAAGGCATCTCTGATCAGTGTTAGCAAAAAACTACGGGCACTCATAAAATCGTCTAAGGCCAGCTTTAAGAGAAAAATTGCACAGGACACTAAGGATAATCACAAGGCTTTCTTTAGTTATGTTAGGAACCTGTGTGGGAATTCCCAGATATGCTCAGAATTAGTCCAAAATGACAAAAAAATGCACCAAACCCACAGACATTGCCAACATCCTAGATGACAGGTTCAGGGCAAACTCCCCCCCCCCACCAAAAGGGCAAATATCTATCCCAGCAGAGTGCTGCCCCCCTGACATCTCAGATGCTCAGGTAAGAGCCGCCTCTCCAAAGCAAAAACACAGCATCAATGGGACCAGATGGTGTCCCAGGCTGTGCCCTATATGAACTCCAAGAAGAGCTAAACCCAAACATAAAACTACTGTTCAATCTCAGCCTTACCACAGGATATGTACCCAAAGAGTGGTGTACAGCAACAGTGGTCCCTCTCCACAAAGGTGGTGCCTCAACGGATCCTGGAAACTATCGCCCCATAAGCCTGACTAGCTTGGTCTGCAAAGCTATGGAAAGGATCATCATGGACCTCATAAAAAAAGATATTGGGGACCTACAGACACTGGATCCTACCCAGTTTGGCTTTGTTAAGGGCAGATCCTGCCTCTTAAACCTTGTAGATTTCTTTGAAACAGTTGGTAAGGGCGGATTCTGCCTCTTAAACCTTGTCGATTTCTTTGAAACAGTCACCAAGGCCATTGACGAGGGGAAGGTGGTCCACACAGCCTACCTGGACCTCGCAAAAGCCTTCGATACAATACCCCACTCAGGCATTAGAGATAAGCTCACCAGCTTAAATATAAACCCCTATGTCACTAGATGGGTTGCAAAATGGCTCAAGGACAGAACCCACATGGTTAGAATTGCTGGAGCCATGTCAGACTCCAAACGAGTTACAAGTGGCATCCCACAAGGCTCAGTCCTGGGATCTCTCCTGTTCGGTATATATTTCTCGGAGGTACAGGCAAACACGGAAGGACTGTGGCTGACCAAGTTCGCAGATGACTGAAAACTGGGCGCTATAATCGACTCTCCAGCTGACACAAGCATCCTCCTAAAGGGCCTCATAGAAACAGACAACTAGTGCCAGAGCCATGGCCTCAAGCTAAATGCCAAAAAGTGTATAGTCATCCCTTTGGCAAAAACAGTGCCACAAATTACCACATAGGTGGTAATCCATTCACGAAGAAGTAATTAGGGACCTGGGGACCCAAGTTGATAGCAATCTCTCATTTGACAACCACGTGGCCAAAGTGGTTAGAAAAACATTTTATATAGCCCACCTAATCATGAAGGGATTCACATCTAGATCAGGGGAGGTCATCATGCCTCTTTACTCATCCCTCATCAGGCCCATAATTGAGTACAATGCCCCTTTTGGGATGTACCTTACCAGACACCTGCAGCAACTGGAAACACCCAGGTTGACAGTGGCCTTTCTTTTGACACTCACGTTGCTAAAGTGGTTAGAAAGACCTTCTACATTGCCCACCTGATCATGAAGGGATTCACATCCAGATCTAGTGAGGTCATTGTTCCCCTGTACTCTTCACTTATCAGACCAATGATCAAGTACAATGCCCCATTCGGGATGTATCTCACCCGACATCTGCAGCAATTGGAGAGACCCCAAAAGTTCCTCACCAAAAGGATAAGGACTCAAAATCTGTCATATGCTGCCAGATTGAAGAAACTCCAGCTCTATTCAGTCGCATACCTGCTCAGAGGTGACATGTGCCTGACATACAAGGCCATGTCCAACCCGGAATTAATGGACATGCTCCACCTCAAAAAATCCAAATCCACCAAAACCACTAGAGCAAGCGACTTAAACCTTAGCACGGATATAAATAGGACGTGCTGGAGGGATAGATTTATCACTCAGAGACTCCCTATGCTGTGGAATAAAATCCCAGTCCATGTGAGGCAGAGCACCTCGCTGACTCTGTTCAAGAGAAATCTAGACCTGTGGATGGGAGATCGTAGGTTTACCCCGGGAATCATCTCTGTGTCACTGCTGGACAGAGGCACAACAAACTAATGGGCACAGTATTTTTTCATATAAGGGGTGGCGTAAGCCACAAAAATTTGGGCTAGGCTTATAAATGCCTTAGGGCAGATAGCCTAGTATAAACCTATGAAACCTATAAGTACCTCACCAAGAGGATCAAAGGGCTCAAACAGATGCCATATGCTGCCCGGTTAAAAAACTCCAGCTCTACTCAGTGGCATACCGCCTGCTCAGAGGCGATCTGTGCCTGACGTATAAAGCCATGTCCAACCCGGAATTAATGGACATGCTGCACCTCAGAAAATCCAAATCCCATCGAGCTATGCGCTCAAGAGACTTGAACCTCAGCACTGAAATAAATAGGACATGCTGGAGGGACAGATTCATAACTCAGAGGCTCCCTTCACTCTGGAATAAAATCCCAGTCCAGGTTAGACAGAGTCCCTCATTGACTCTCTTCAAGAGGAATCTTGATTAGTGGATGGGGATCGTGAGGGTTTACCTGGTATCACTTCTGTGTCACTGTTAGACAGAGGCACAGTATACTAACCTCGAAAAAGGGCAAAGCAAAATTAATTTTAAAATGGGTGGCGACACTCTGGCTAGGCTTATAAATGCCCTAGGGCAGATAGCCTAGTATGAACCTATGAACCTATAATAGGCCAAATGTACACATACAAAGATGTGTGGAAGAGAGTGACAGACAGTGACAAAGAGCCTCCCATCATGAGGCCTGTCCCCCCATCACACATCCAATTGGCTAAAACCACATGATGTGCAAATGTCAATGTAGACATTTGCCTCTGGTATCCCTCAGCACTATAGTGTCTGTGGTGCTTGTGATAACTGTGTAACATGACTGTACAAGTCATTATTCATCTAGCAGTTGTATACATGTACATGATAAATGTAAACTTGTGTGTGCCTGTGTATTGTGTATCTGCTTCTAGATGAATGGTTTATGGCCCATGCACACACACTGCACTTCCCATTGCCCTAGTTTGGCAAGCCTGCTGATGTAATTCACCTTGAAATACACCTTTGTTGAAAGAGTAGCCCTATAAGCTCTGTGGCATGTGCTATAACTGTGTAATGCTATAGTGTGATGTACTAGTTAGATAGGAGTTCTAATCCCAGACATAGCAACTATGAGACTATGTGTGGTTTGTGTGTGTAGGGATCAATGCTTTTGTGGCCATTTGCAGTCGCTATACTCCCCATTGCCCTACTTTGGCAAGCCTGCTGATGTCATTCACCTTGAAATACATCTTTGGGGAAGGAGTAGCCCAGTAAGCTCCATGGCGCATACTATAACTGTGTAATGCTGTAGTGTGATGTTCTAGTGAGGTAGGAGTGCTAATCCCAGACATGGCAACTGTGAAACTCTATGTGTGTGTGTTTGTTTGTCTGTGTAGGGATCAATGCTTTTGAGGCCATTCACAGTCACTGCAATTTCCATTGTCCTACTTTGGCATGGCTGCTAATGTCATTCACTTTGAAATACACCTTTGGGGAAAGAGTAACCCAGTCGGCTGAATGGCATACCCTATAACTGTGTAATGCTGTAGTGTGATGTACTAATTAAGTAGGAGTTCTAATCCCAGAAATGGCAACTGTAGAACTTTGTGTGTGTGTTTGTCTGTGTAGGGATCAATGCTTTGAGGACATTCACAGTCACTACAATTAACATTGCCCTACTTGGGCAGGGCTGCTGATGTCATTCACTTTGAAATACACCTTTGGGGAAGGAGTAGCCCAATAAGCTCCATGGCGCATCTTATAACTGCGTAATGCTGTAGTGTGATATACTAGTTAGATAAGAGTTCTAATCCCAGACATGGCAACTGTAAAACTTTGTGTGTTTGCTTGTCTGTGTAGGGATCAATGCTTTTGAGGCCATTCACAGTCACTACAATTTCCATTGCCCTACTTTGGTAGGGCTGTTGATGTCATTCACCTTGAAATATATCTTTGGGGAAGGAGTAGCCCAGTAAGTTCCATGGCATGTACTATAACTGTGTAATGCTGTAGTGTGTTGTTCTAGTTAGGTAGGAGTGCTAATCCCAGACATGGCAACTGTGAAACTCTGTGTGTGTGTGTGTGTGTGTGTGTGTGTGTGTGTGTGTGTGTGTGTGTGTGTGTGTGTGTGTGTGTTTGTTTGTTTATCTGTGTAGGGATCAATGCTTTTGAGGCCATTCACAGTCACTGCAATTTCCATTGCCCTAATTTGGCAGGCCTGCTGATGTCATTCACTTTGAAATGCACCTTTGGGGAAAGAGTAGTCCAATAAGCTCTGTGGCATGTGCTATAACTGCATAATGCTGTAGTGTGATGTAATAGTTAGGTAGGAGTTCTAAGCCCAGGCATGTCAACTGTGAAATTCTGTGTGTGTGTGTGTGTGTGTGTGTGTGTGTGTGTGTGTGTGTGTGTGTGTGTGTGTGTGTGTAAGGATCAATGCTTTTGTGGCCATTCACAGGCACTAGACACTCCTAAAAATGGAGAACATCAATATCTGTGCAGTAACAGAGACCTGATCCAAGGCTCCAGAGAGCACCCCTGCAATACCAGGTACAGCTCTTACCACACTGTCGACCACCAAACCAGGACCAAAACATTAAAGGTGGAGGAGTGTCCATATTCACCAAGGATATTCACACCACCAGGCTACTTGCCCAACACAATGTGTCTGAAATTCTCCCGGTGCAACTAACACTAGGTAAGACTGCAATCCAAATTGTATAGCTTGCTACAGATCCCCCAGCATGCCCTAAGATTCCCACTACACCTTTCTAAACATATTGGAAAATATTAAGATAGAACCAAACACCCTAATACTGGGTGATTTCAACTACCCTGCCATTAACTGGGAAAACTACTCATGTACCAACACCTGTGCCCAGCTATTCTTGGAAGTCATAACTCCCAATGCCCTGATTCAAGTAACCCATAGTCCCACCAGGAGCTCCAATATTCTAGACGTGGACATTATCAACATGGGAAATCGATGCTCTGCACCTATGGTCACCCCGATTGGTGGACAGGTCTGCCCATAAGCTAATCACCCTTAACATCCACATCCTTCCCCCACACCCCAGTAAGGAAACCTGCGTAAAAAATGTCTCCAAAACCAACTTCATGCCACACATGTCAGATGTGACAAAAGTCATGACATCCATGCAGACTGGAGCTGAAAGGTCAACAGTTAAATCCTACACTAAGGCACTGTATGAGTACATCCACTTGTGCATGAATCGTGCCATCCCAAATAGAACCAAGTCGCTCCCATCCAAGAAAAGGAAGCCAATGTGATGGTCCCCTGTCATAAACAAACTTTACAACAAAAGGAAGAAACTGTTGTAGAAAATAGGAAATACCCAGGATGCAAAAAAACTCCCTTACCAGCCTCAGTAAGAAGCTGAGATCCGTCATAAAATCCTCCAATGCTAATTATGAACATAATATATCCAAAGATTCCAAAGACAACCGCAAGCCATTCCATATCTATGTCAGGAATCTAAATGGCAATGCTCAGATCTGCTCTGAGCTACAACAGATTGGCATTAAATATACTGATCCCAAGGATATTGCCAATATCCTGGCAGATCGATTCAGTGCCAACTGTACCCCCCTCCCACCCTCTAAAGGGCCCATCTCAGTACTGAAAGATTGCCAGATTCTGGTTATAATGGCCACACAGGTAAAAACCACATTCTCCAGAGCTACGAAAATAGCATCCATGGGACAAGACAACATCTCAGGCTGTGCACTACATGAACTACAAAATGAACTGACACCTCACCCACGTGCCATGTGTAATCATACCCACACTTCAGGCTTTGTGCCCTCTGAGTGGCACACAGCTACAGTTATCCCAGTCCACAAGGGGAGATCCACCTTGGATCCTAGGAACTACTGCCCCAGCAGTCTGATTAGCCTGATCTGCAAGGCCATGAAATGTATTATCATGGAAGTTATAAACAAAGTCATTGGCAACCTGCAAACACTGGATCCCACCCAGGTTGGGTTTGTGAAGGCCTGATCATGTCTTCTGAACCTGACTGACATCTTTGAATCAGTCTCCAGAGCTGGGAACGATGGTAAGGCAGTTCACACAGCCTATCCGGACCTCACCAAGGCCTTCGACACCATCCTCCAGTCTGGAACCATATATAAACGTACTAAGCTGGCCATTAATCCCTATGTCACTCGATGGGTTGCTAACTGCCATACTGACAAAACCCACACTGTAAAAGTAGGCAACTCCAAATCCAATGAAAGTCAATAGTGTAGCCACTCTGAATTAACTCCCTCTCACAACAATGAACAAATTTTCTTTAAAAAAAATGAATCAGAGGGAGAAACACGACAGAAATAATATAAAAACTTTAATAAGGTTAGCGCTTTCACATCACAGATGCTTCTTCAGACCATGAATGAAACAACATAAGCTAAAAACCACTTTATATACTTCCTAATTTCTACCAAATTGCTGTTAATTAGTTCATTACATCTATTTAACACTCAGGTTAAAGAAACAGCATATTAATAGGTATCTAGTCTGAGACATACTACAGCTTGCTAACTCAAACAGTTTTATACACAAAAAACATTTCATCAGTAAAATAAAAAATCAATGATAAAATATGTATGTACATAAGACAAGTAAAAAGTTTTTAGTAAAAATGAACAATATATACAGATTTTATAAACGTCTTGTTTTTAAATAGGGCTTGATCGATGTTTTATCATTAAGCCCAGGTTTTTTTTCCACCTGTAACTCAATAATCCATTTTAACTCTTTCAATTCCAGTTTATTTTTCATGTCACCCAACCTTAAATCTTGAAAAATATATTCAAAAACTTTAGATTGAAAATTATGCATTCCCCCTGTACAGATAACACATTTAGCTTGGGCACTTCTATCTTGTTCATTATTCCTGATGGCAGCTAAATGCTCTCTAACCATCTCTCTTCACGAGCGAGTGGTCATGCCATCATAAAAGGAAGGGCAGACCAAAGATATAGCCAGGTATACTAAGTTCCTTGTTTTACAGTTTGCCTTGACTCTAAATTCATACTTCCTATTTGTTACAGGATGTATAAAAATCCTGTTATCACTCAAGTTGTCACAAACATTGCATTGCCCACATTTATTAAGACCATTGATCACATCCTTGGACTTTTTTGGTTGACAAAGTAACCTTTTGAGTTTCTTTTTGTTTTTATAACAAAACTTTGGCCTCTGGCCTACTATCCTAGCTATCCTGGGATCTGATTGCAGGATGGACCAGTTTTTATCAATCACATTTTGTACTTTTCTAACATTCCCAGCGTATTGTAGATGAATGGGTAAATCTTTAGCAGTATAATTTTCTTTGAACTGATGGGGTGAGGTATCCTGAGTATTACTGATGTATGGTTTTGCTCTACCCTTCGTCATAGATTTAACTTGCTCAATCCCAGTATCTACCTCACTTCTCAGATACTTCCTCTGTAACAATTCATTTTTAAAAGTTCCCATATCCTGGTCAAAATGCTCCTTTTCCATATCTAACCTAGATATATGCATGGCCTGACCTTTTATGATATTCCTATAGATATAGGTAGGATGCATACTGTCTCTGCTCAGTACATTATTTTTTCTGCAGTCCTTTCTAAATAATCTGGAGGATAACTTCCCATTAATGTCCTTGAATATAGTCACATCCAAAAAAGATATTTCAGTCAAAGAGACAGAATGAGTGAATCTCAAAAAATCAGTAGTTCTATCTAGAAACATAAAAAATTCTCCTAATTCACTTTCTGTGCCCCCCCACCCCCACACACACCAAAAGGAGGTCATCAACAAATCTCCTATAGAACAGAATTTTATTAGCAAATGTCGCATGTGTCAAAACAAACAATTCCTCCCAATAGGCAAAAACCATGTTGGCATAGCTATTGGCACATGGTGTGCCCATAGCTACGCCAAACAATTGTAAATAGTACTTCTGTTCAAAAAGAAATATATTGTTTTCCAAAATTATTTCTCTTAGCATACATAGAAAATCAATTCTTCTCAAATCATAAGAGCTGTACAGGCTTAAATAAGTCTTAACTGCCCCCAAACCATATGTATGGGGTATTACAGTAAAAAGTGAATTAATATCCATAGATACCAGTAAACAGTTATGAGGTTGTTCAAATGAGCTACAAAAAGTCCTACCAATGTCAGACAAAAGTTGTTTTGTATCTTTCAATACATAGGATGAAGTACTAACTATTGGTCTTAAATTATTTTCAACATATTTAGATATTGAATGTGTAACCCATCCTTGACCAGACACTATCGGTCTGAATGGTGGGTTTGTAACAGTAAAAATGTCCAACAAAGACGTAGAAATCAAACTACTTGCAAAATAGTCATATAATGATTTAAATACCCAGCTGCAGCATAATTCTGTGTCATTTAAACTGATTTGTCTATATACTTTTTCATCATTAAGCATTTCTTGCATAGAAGCAACATAATCTTCAGTATTGAAAACAGCATTTACCCCACTTTTATCCACAGGACGAATAACAATATATGCATCACTTCTTAATTCAAGGAGAGTTGCCTGCTCTTCTTTACTTAAATTAAAAAAAATCTAGCCTTGTTATTCTGACTTTTAAAACCAAACATTTCTTTCAGTTGCATTTCACAAACATTGCAAAATACTTCTAATACCGGATTCATATCCAGAATAAATTAGCTGTTTTTTAAAGTCATTAAAAAGTTCAGCGTTACTACTGCCAAATAAAGATTTCAGCATAACACTGTGCAAAATATCTTATATCCAATACAGTACTCACAAAATCAATGTCTGAAACTGGAATAAAAGTCAAACCTAGATTATAGATTCCTGATGTTTGGTCAACATTTTACTAGAAAAGTTTACCACCAGCGTTCTCAGGTCATCACCAACTTCCGCATCCTTTTCAGATCTCTTCCTACTGCCCCTTCCTGGAAGGCACCTTCCTCTTCCTCCCCCTGCTGCTGGACTGGCCCATACATGATGAATCCATTTTGCAAATGGGAAGGAGGGTGAGGCCTACATTAATGTGGTTTGAACCATCTCCTTTTTTACAGACTGAACAGCCATAGAACTTCCATTTTGACTATGTGGCATTTCTAAGACTTCTAATGCCTCTGTGGTGCTTGGAGCATTACGTTCACCCCTTCTTAAACTAGAATTGTTATTCCATGCTGTACTAGCACTTACAGTCTCCAAGCTCAATGCCTGTGAGCCAGGAACATTTAAATTTGCACTGATATTAATATTATGTGCCTCTCTTACTTCATTGCCTTTTGGCCAAGTAAACGCATGTCCATTTGAGAAATCTCCTAGATCTCCCTCTAATTTTTTTCTTTTTCTGGTTTATTAAGTGCTGTTCATGTGCAGTCACATTCTCACATAAATTAGAAAGCAGTCTGTCATATACACTCACTGGAAAATGGACCTCAGCTCTTCTTGTTTTCTTCTTATATCTCTCAACAATAGAGTCTCACTGGGCTTGTGAAAATCAACTAAAAGAGCCATGTATTTAAAGCTGGTTTCAATATTCAACTTTTGCCAGTGTTTCAGCAGTTCAGGAAAGGTATTTGCTGAAGCAGGCATTTTTAGGGCTCTGAGGCCGCTCGGGATTACTTTATGAGCAATACATACCTCAAAATGAAACCTTTGCCATTTTAGTTGCTTAAACTTCATCAAATCATGCTCCAACTCATGAATGAGCTTATTAATAGTTCTTTCATCAAATGTTACTTGTTCACATCTCATTTCTTCATCAGAAACTTCAAAGGCGAATAAAGGATTATTACTTTGCTGCAGCATCTTATCAAAGCCAACTTGGGAGGCACTTACTTCTTTAGGTACATAGTTCAATTCAATGCTGTTTCCTTCTGCCATGCTTCACTGGACTAACACCAAAAATTATATCACAAAAGCAATGAAAGTCAATAGTGTAGCCACTCTGAATTAACTCCCTCTCACACCAATGAACAAATTTTCTTAAAAAAAAAAAAAAGAATCGGAGGCAGAAACACGGCAGAAGTAATATAAAAACTTTAATATGGTTAGCGCTTTCATATCAAAGATGCTTTTTTAGACCATGAATGAAACAACATAAGCTAAAACCACTTTATGTACTTCCTAAGCTCTACCAAATTGCTCCAAATCCAGCCACAGACAAGTGACATTTGCAGTACCTCAGGGTTCAGTCCTGGGACCGCTTTTGTTTGGCATCTACTGCTCTGAAGTACAGGCCAACACTAAGGGACTCTGGCTAACAAAGGTCAAAGATGACTGCAAACTGGGAGCCAATATTGAATCCCCAAATGATGTGGATATTCTACAAAAGGGCCTTACAGAAAGAGATGCTTGGTGCCAGAGCCATGGACTCCAGCTCAATGCCAAGAAATGTATAGTTATCCCCTTTGGGAAGGAACATGTACCCGTGAAGTACCACATAGGTGGCAGTACACTAAACACCGAAAGTGTGATAAGAGACTTAGGGACACAGGTGGACAGTGGTCTCACCTTCGATAACCATATCACCACAACAGTCAGGAAATCGGCTTATGTGTCACACCTCATCACTAAGGGCTTTTCATCCAGAAAAAAGGAGGCCATTGTCCCACTGTAGTCATCTCTCAGTAGACCCAGTATAGAATACAACACCCTGTTTGCTACGTATCAAGACATCTGCAACAACTAGAAAGGCTGCAGAAATTCCTCACTAAAAGAATCACAGACCTAAAGCAGATGCCCCATGCTGACCGTCTGCAAATCATCCAGCTATACTCTGTCACATAATGCCTACTCAGAGACAATCGCTGCTTAACATACAATGCCATGTCAATCTCAGAGCTGTTGGACATGCTACACTTAAAGAAATTCCAATCCCTCAGAGCCACACGCTCCAGGGATACAAACCTTGTCATCACAATGAACAAAACATGCTGGAGGGATGGGTTCCTGACACAGAGACTATAGACTGCCCATACATGTCAAGCAGAGTGCCTCTTTGGCCCTCTTCAAAAGGAACCTTGACAATTGGATGGGAGATAGGAAATTCACTCCAGGGATCACGTCAGTTGCCCTACTAGACAGGGGTCCAGGGAAGTAAATATTGTGGAAAGAAATAGCCAGGGAATTGTCATGGCTAGGCTTGTATAGGCCCTAGGGCCGATAGCCTAGTACCAACTTATGAACCTATGAAGTACACTTTCCATTGTTCTATCTTGGCAAGCCTGCTGATGCCATTCACTTTGAAAATATACCTTTAGGGAAGGAGTAGCCTATTAAGCTCCATGGCATATGCTATAACTGCATAATGCTGATGTACTAGTTAGGTAGGAGTTCTAATGTCGGACATGGCAACTATGAAACTCTGTGTGTGTGTGTGTGTGTGTGTGTGTGTGTGTGTGTGTGTGTGTGTGTGTGTGTGTGTGTGTGTGTGTAGGGATCAGTACTTTTGAGACCATTCACAGTCACTACAACTTCCATTGGCCTACTTTGGCAGGCCTGCTGATGTCATTCACTTTGAAATGCACCTTTGGGGAAAGAGTAACCCAGTAAGCTCCATGGCACATGCTATAACTGCATAATGCTGTAGTGTGATGTACTAGTTAGGAAGGAGTTCTAATCCCAGACATGGCAACGGTGAGACTCTGTGTTTGTCATTAGTATCCTGTGTGGAGGTAGCTGTGATTTTGTAAAAACAGGACTCATTGTGGAGCAGGTTTTGCAAATTTCTTACATGTTGGGCCTATTATATGTCACAATGTCCACCTTACAAGGACAACACATGTCAAACAGCAGAGAGGCTGGTGTAGACAATCCAAACCCCTATATGTGACATCATGGATTGGGGAACAATATAGGCAACCCTTGTATTACCCAGAGAACACTCTCCACCCATGTCTCATACACAAACACACTTGGCTAGGCAACAACCACTATGTTGGTAGTTCCCTGCATATTGCCCACAGATAGTAACAATGGTGTGATTGCAGTGGACTACAGAGGACATGACACCCTGTCCCATCCCTACAATAGGCAAATCATTGCATACAGTGATCCTTTGCTATGTTCCCCACTGGATGCCTGCAACAACTGTAGAGTCAGCAAATGTAACCCACAAAGGAAATACCATGCCTTATACACATGCCCTGTATGGACAGATGCCACACTGACACCAGTGAATACCTGTATCATGCTGTCAATGTAGGTGCAGGGTCAACCTGGTTTCCATTGCCAGTTCTCACCAGATGAGGTCAGGAATGGCACATCAGATGATAATCTGTCCACACAACATGCCCCAGACACCCCAGGTACACTTCCACATGTCACAGAACATGCATGTGGGACATGTGCACATCCAAGACACCACTCATGTTATGGAATATAGAACACATACATGGGAAGCATTACACAACACTGGCCACCCACAATAGTAACCCAGATGAGTGGATGGTGACTACAATACCGACCTGTGTGGACCAATCCAGAGACTACACCCCTAAGACATACTGCAGACCATTGTCATGTGGCCTGATGCCAAGGTATACCCTTTACCTAGCCTTGTACAGCCTTCTGGCACAGTCAACTGCTACACATCTGTGAAGCAATGCACACATGCATGTCAGTACTGGCAAACGTGTGTGTGTGTGTGTGTGTGTGTGTGTGTGTGTGTGTGTGTGTGTGTGTGTATGTGGAATATAATGATTTGGATGCCATTCACATTCACTACACCTTCCATTGGCCTACTGAAGCATGCCTTCTGATGTCATACACCTTGACATACCCTTTGCCCATATATCAGCCTGATAACCTCTGTGGTGCATGTGATACCTGCATAATACTGTAGTGTAGCAAATTAGTTAGTTAGGAATTCTAATCCTGACCCTGCCAACTGTGATAATGTGTGTGAGTCCCTGAGACAGTGTGGCTGTGTCATCCTTGACACCTGTTCTTGTGGACAGGCATGTGTACTACACCTACCTTATCCCTCCTTTATCACTGTTGCTGATGTCACTCACCATCAACTATATCTTTGGACAGCTCTCCAACATGTAAGCTCTGTGGTGTGTGCAATAACTGCATAGAAATGTAATAGCAATACATAGTCAGGCAGGGGGTTGAAACCCCATACTGGTAAGTGTGTAACACAAACATGCTTTGCTTTTATACGCCTACCCCATCCCTGTCTTACTTTGTCTCTGTCTGGCTCTCTCACTCCCTCTCAGGTGGATGTGGAGAAGTGCCCCTGCTTTGCTTAGGCAGCAGCCTGTGTTTTGTAAGTGATGCTCATGATCAGCTGATGGCCTGTGCATGAATTGCAGTCCCCCACTAGCTGATTGCATGTGGAACAGCTGTGGTAACATTTCCATAGCCAATTGCATGGAAACACACTCCTATAACTAGGACCATCATGTGGTTGTTGGCCCTTTTCATTCACTGTGAGCAGGACTTCATGTTGGTGTTTGGCAAACAGCATCACAGATGGTAGTGGGATATGCCTCTAACAAGATACACTGTGGAGACAG